>NW_027624720.1:0-7871 GCF_034508935.2 Berghia stephanieae | reverse complement strand
TTCAGCAAGGGCGATAAGGTGGGGGTGGGTTGATGTTGCGTTTGGGTTTAAAATATTAAAAACGACTGTCGCGGTTTATACTGTACCAACACCCAAAATTATGTGTGGGCCCTTGACGATTTTTAAGTGTTGATATAATTTAGTGAGAAATTCACCAACACAGCGGCTGTCTGAAAACAATAACAAAGAGGAATGACGTCTTTTCTTTCCTTCTATAGGGATGGCGATGGCGGTGGTGGGTGATGGTGTGATGAATTATGATGATGTCTATGATAAGCGATGTGATGATGATAATGGGTAGCAAAAAATTTAAATTTCGTTATTTCAATGATAGAAAGGGGGATAAACCCTCCCCCAGGGGTTAAAGGGCCCCCGAGCTGCCCCCTTAAAAATTTAAAAAATTGTAGTTTTCGGGGGGAAAAAAGAAAAAAGTCATTTTAAAATAGTTTTTAGAAAAAAATTTTTCCCATCAGCATGATCCAAAATACCCCCAAAGACCTGTATATCGGTTCTAAGGAACTAAACTTTCCTTTTCAACAAAATTTATTAAATGAAAAAAGCAAATTTTGTGCTGTACTGGAGACAAAAATTCGTATTTCCACGATTTTTTTCGTAATACTAGGCAGGTCTGGAGGACTCTGAAGGACCACTGATATAGATAGTATGCGCTTGGCTAAGATGGTCAAAAACCTTCCCATCCGGAAATTTGACGGACCAATCACGAGATGGCGTTCATTGTTGTTAAACAAAAGCCGTCACCCCTCGGGCTATAACTATAACTAGCCTATCACGGATTATTTTAATGAAGTTTTAGACAAAACAAGCACACTTCAGTATCGTACGATCCTCTACGAATTAAGCGAGGACGAGAGGACGCACGCGCAAAACCATTTTAACGTTCTCTCTGTAAGGTGACGTCCAATCAAGGACGCTATTTTCCCGCTAATCTCATTCCCTTTTGTTTTTTTTGTTTTTTTTCAGTATCTTTGTGAAAGACGCTAAGAACGCCGAGTCTGGACTAATGTGGTCACAATCAACAACTGTGAGTGCGCTGTGAATGGGACGTGAAAATTACGATGAAACCGGGATACGAACGACAACCGAGTATTATACGGTGGCGTCCTGTAAATGTGATGAAGGATATACTGGTAAGGAACGAGAAGTGGGGGGGGGGGGGGGGGGGGGGGGGGTGGAGGGTGGGTGAGGGGAGAAGACTAGAATATCATTATTAAACGGTGCTGTGTACATGTGTTTCTTGGTAAGGAAAAACAACACCAAAACAAAACAAATCATAAACAAAACCTACTACTACTACTACTATTACTACTACTATACTCTACTACTATACTACTTTACTACTAACTATCTAATCTACTTTCTACTACTACTACTATACTACTACTACTACTAAAAATAACTAAATACTATACCCACTACTATATACTACTTATACTATACTACTACTAAATATATCATACTACTACTAAATACTTACTTATATACACTCTACTACTACTTACTACTAAAATACTACTATTTACTCCTATATACTCTATACTTACTATATATATCTATATACTATACTATATCCACTATATATATATCTTTCTAAATACTATACTCTACTACTACTATACTACTACTAAATTACTACTATATCTATAATATACTACTACTACTAAAATACTCTACAACCTTACTTACTACTTTAAATACTACTACTATACTTACTATTATATACTACTATACATATACTATCTACTACTATACTACAAACTACTACTATATTAATTTCTATATTACACTATTTACTAATATACTATATACTTACTTATATTACTACTATACTTTTCCTCTCCCCTTTTTCCCCCCCCCCTTTTTCCTCCCCCTCCTCCTCCCCTCCTCCTCCCCCTCTCTATACTACTTATACTACTATACTACTACTTTCTTTACAATACTATATTCTACAATATTATATACTCTCTACACTACTATACTACTATACTACAAAAAAATTTCTACTATTTACTACTATTTTTTTCCTATCCCCCCTTTCCCCCCCTTCCTCCCCTCCCCCCTCCCCCTCCTTTCCCATACTCTATACTCTACTACTATTACTATTCTATATATTACTATATAAACTTATCTACCTCCTCTCCTCCCCCCTCCTCCCATCATTATCCCATTTTATATTTTCATTCCCCACCCCTACCCCTTCCGTCCACAGGCTCGATGCGAAGGGACGAAGCGGAGCGCACACCCCCCTGTCCGGGGAACCAAAAGTACAGATATAAAGTGAGAACGTGGTTGGGGGCTCCTAAAAAGTTCCGTCCCCTTTGGATCCCCCTTTTTTAAAAAATGGAACCAAATTTTGGGGAGTTGGGGTTCCTTTAGATATGAGCAATAAAAAATATGAATTTTGGGGAAAAATGTCAGTGAAAACAGAGATGAAAATATCACAGCGTCAAGAGTCAATCGGATTCTTTGTCGAACCCATTGCCCGGGGGATAATATTTATATATTTTTTTTATTATATATATTATTTTTTATAATATATTTTATATATAAAATATATGTTTAATATATATTGCTCCCCTTTTAAATTTATTGGACTTTATTTCATTTTTTTTGTTTTTTAATATATATATATTTTATATTTTTTTAAAAATTTTATATATATATATTTATAAATAATAATTTTTAAAAATATATATTTTTAATTTTTTTAAAATTTTTTTAAAGATTGGGTTTATTTGCCTTTTTTCCGGGGCGTTATTTTCCCTTTCATCGTTTTTTATTTTTTGCCTTTGCAGCGTTCTCATTCCTTTATATCGATTTGTTTATTTGACCCTTTGCCCGAGTTTTTTTTCCTTTACAACGTTTGATTTATTTGACCCTTTTACCGACGTTATCCACCCCACACCCCCCCCCCCCCACCACCCCCCCCACCCCCAACCCACCCCCACCACCCAACCCCCCCCCCACCACCCCCCCCCACACCCCACCCACCACCCACCACCCCCCACCAACCCACCCACACCCCCACCCCCCACCACCCCCCCCACACCACCACCACCCCCACCCCCCCACCCACCCCACCACACACCACCCACCCCCCACCACCCACCAACCCACCCCCCCCCACCCCACCCCCCCACCCACACACCCCCACCCCACCACCCCACCCCACCACACCCCCACACCCAACCCCCCCCCACCCACCCACCACCCACCCACCCCACCCCACACCCACCCACCCCCACCCAACACCCCACCACCACACACCCCCCCACCACCCACCCCACAACCACCCAAACACACCCCCCCAACCACCACCCCACCCACCCCACCACCCACCCCCCCCCACCCCCACCACCACCCCACACCCACCCCACCACCACCCCCCCCACCCCCCACACCCCCCCCCACACCCCCCCCCCACCCCACCCACCCCACACCCCCACCCCCCACCCCACCCACCCCAACCCCCACCACCACCCCCAAACCCACCCCCCCACCACCCCACCCCCCCACCACCCCCCACCACACAAACCCACCCCCCCCCCCCCCACCACCACCACCCCCCCCCCACCCACCACCCCACACCCACACACCCCACCCCACCCACCCCACCACACCCCCACACCCCACCCACCCCCCCCACAACCCACCACCACCACCACCCCCCCCCACCCCACCCCACCCACCAACCACCACCACCCCACCCACCACCCACCCCCACCACCCCACACACAACCCCACCCCAACCCACCCCCACCACCCCACCCCACCCACCCACCCCCCCCCACACCACACCACCCCCACCAACCCCCACCCCCACCCCACACCCCCCACCCACCCCACCCCCCCCACCCCACCAACCCCCACCCACCCCCACACCCACCACCCCCACCACCCCACACACACCCACCACCCCCCCACACCCCACACCCCCACCACCCCAACACACCACCCCACCCCACCCCCACCACCCCCCCACCACCCCCACACCACCCCCAACCACCCACCACCCCACCCCAAACCACCCCACCCCCACACCACCCACCCAACACCCCCACCCACCCACCCCCCCACCCCCACCCCCCCCCACCACACCACCCAACCACCCCCCCCCCCACCCCCCCCACACCCCACCCACCCACCCCCCCCACCCCACCCCACCACCACCACCATCGGTTCGTTCCGACTAAACCGTTTTGGGGCGAGGGTCCATTTTTTTCCTTATTCCTTTCTCCCCTTTCCCCCCCTTATGAAACGTCCTATTTTTTCCCCATCTCGTCTCCCAAGGGCTTTTGGAGTCGATTGCAAGAAACGATGCGACTCCCGTGGGGGCAAAAAAAGGGCCAACCTTCCACAACGTGAAGGATGCCAGTGGGGACCCTCAGGGGACTGGAATTTTCTGCAACAGGACGTCGACGAGTGTTGGACCCGAACGCCTCCCCCAGGCAGATCTGCACAAAACCAAGGGTGTTTCCCCTGTACTGTAAAAACGGCTACCAGAAAATGGGGAGGGCCCCGAAATGCGGGGGTTTGAGTTCAATCAAAGCATATTGCTATGGGGTGTGTGTGTGGCTAGTGGTATGACATCGCATTCGGATCGGAAGGCCCTGGGTTCGAGCCTCGCTCGCTGGCGCTTTTGAGCCCTTGGAAAAGGTTTTTACTATTTATTCACCGTACTCAGATCTTCTTGTGTCAGAGTGAAGGTATCTTTTCTAGTCTAACTATATATGCTGGTCGTCAATAAGTCATCGGTCCATCCCGTCTTTTACGCCCCGCTTCTTAAAATTGCTATACACCCTACTACAAATATGTAATAGTAATCCCCTAAACCCAGGACCTCTCTACTATCAGAAATTTAGGATTCAGTGAGGCGAATTAATCCAAAGAATAAGAAATTTGCGGGGCCCCTCCTACTAAAGTCACAACAAGACCTTACAGCCCAAAACTTGGCCCAGGATCTGCCCAATGGAAACAATTAACAACATGGTGGAGAGAGCAGTTATTATCGACCATGATGAATAAAACAATTCTCAGCAAGCGTCATTCGGACTGCAAAGCAAATACTATTTCTAATATTTTTTTACTATACTACTACTATATTTTACTATACTACTACTACTACTTACTACTACTATACTACTACTACTACTTCTACTATTTACTATATTACTAATACTACTACTATTTACATATACTACTACTACTACTATACTACTACTATTTTACTACTACTATATTATATACTATATTACTACAAACTACTACTACTACTACTACTACTACTACTATTTACTACTACTACTACTACTAGAATTATTATGCCCCTTGTTATTCATTATGTAACCTTTTCATTATTTATTGTCCTCCGAAGGGCCAGTTACTTACTCACTTCCAAGATGTTTGGAATCAGAAAAGTAGAGAGTGTGACGTAAAGACTTTCCTTGTTTTTTTTTTGTTTTTTTTGTTTTTTTTTTAATGGTTTTTAGGGCGCTTGCAACACTTCTAGGTATAATATCAGCGTCAATAAAAAGGAAGAGAAAATTGGATAGTAAAAACATTCTAGATGTACAATAAAAAGGGGACTTAGGGAAAAAAAGTAAGACGTATGATTAAAATTTGGGAATATCTAGATGTAAATTCAAAGGCACATATTTATCTAGTGTCCTCCTTATTATTTATGTATTAATGTGTGTATGATTTGTGTTCTATTTATAGATATCGACGAGTGCGCATCGTTCCAACTGCACAAATGTCCACAGCAGTGTAAGAAACAACCCAGGAACCTTCAACTGTTTCTGTAACGCTGGATACGAATACAATGCTCAAAATAACACCTGCGACGGTAAGTCGTGTAAAATGTGACCTTTCCCCTAAAAACGATATTAAGTCGGGTTGGTTCAGATGTTGAAAATTGAATAAATACCCAGCCATACTTATCAGACTTGTGTTGGTTTGTATGTTTTATTGAGGTGCTCAATGCCAACAATTGATTTTTTTTGACCCGTTTAAAAATTAAATTCGGCTTTTCAGCATTGGTTCGTTCCGACATAATACCGTTTTGAGACGATGGGTCACAAATTAAGAAAATTTAATGAATCCTTACCAGCCACGGTCAGGATTTTTCACAAAACTTCACACCCAACTAACACAAAATAATTAATCCTCAAACACAGTAGCAGTACGTTCTTGCGATAAATATTGTCTACTCCAAACTCCCTATTCATTTTATTTAAATTTTACAAGAGAAATTTGAATAAGACAATAAATGCTGGTTGTATCGTAACGAATATGACGGTTTTCCTATAGTTGGTAAGGAGAGGGTTAAGGAGCAGGCACTTGTGTAAGATAAATATCGGAACAAGTGTGTATGAAAGGTGGCCAGACAAAGCAAGAAAAAGAAATAGAAGAAAAAAAAAACCCCCTCCCATTACGGTAATCAGATGGTCTGAGGTTCGATCCCTAGTCGAGGTAGACTGATTTTTTTTGGGATGGTTCTTTCTTATTCTGTCAAATGGCACAATAATTTCCCGAGATTTGTATGAATTTGAAGTTTAATCATGACAAAACCCAAAAACAAGAATGATCAATTTTAGATGAATTATCCCCAATATTCAAGATGAGAAAGAACGGAGTTAGGAAGTTTTGGAAAACCACTCTTCAATTGGATTTTATGTTATTTCTTGCAGGCGTTTGGTACAAATGTTCTAGTTGTATTGGTTGATTCAAAAATAAAATTTAAAGAGTTTAATTTATACCCATCATCAAATCATACAAGTAAAAATTTTTTTTTTTAAAATGAAATAAGTTTTACATGGTTGATAAAGACAGCGTGGCTCAGCGGTATGGTCTTTGCTTCGTACCCGAAAAGGGACCGAGTTCGAAACCCGACGCGCTGTGTGGCCTTGAACAAGCACCCAGTCTTAGCTCACTTTGCGGGGGTACAAATGCGGCTTACGCTAGGTTATTAGTTTTTCCTTGGAATAGATCCTAAAGAAGAAATTCCCTTTGGGATGAAAAAGGGGAATTTATTATTTATTATTTATTCATTTATTCATTTTTTTATTTATTTATTTTATTTATTTATTTTTTTATTTATTATTTATTCATTTATTCATTCATTTATTTATTTATTTATTTATTTTTTCATTTATTTATTTTTTTATTTATTTATTTATTTATTTATTTATTTATTTATTCATAAACAAATCAAATATTAATTTTTCATTTTTTAAAATAAATAAAATAATTAAAAATACAGAGTTAACTCCAGATCGATCTTGGTCTCTTTTCTTGTAACGCGAGTGCTCTAACAACTGAGCTAACGGGACCCCTGTAGGTGGCAATTGTTTTCATGGTTTTGTTTTTCTGTGTCCAGACATCAACGAATGTTTGGCCGGTGTGTCCCGGGTGTGGCCACAAGTGTTTTCAATAAAATTGGAAGCTTTTAACTGTGAATGTCTGCAAGGATTTAAGCTGGATAAAGATAGGAAGACATGCCTGAATGGTGAGGGGGGGGGGGGTTTTTGATGATAAAGGATGGTGGTGGTAGTGGTGGTGGTGACGCGATGATGACGATGATGGTAGTGGTGGTGGTGGTGGTGGTGGTGGTGGTGATGATGATGATGATGGATGATGATGATGATGGTGGTGGTGGTGGTGGTGGTGGTGACGACGACGATAATGTTTTATGATGATGATGATAATGTTGGTGATGGTGGTGGTGGTAATGGTTGTGGAGGGTGGTGTTGCTATACTGATTTATTTTATTCTCTCCCTTCTCCCCCTCTCTAATCTCTCTTCTCTCTCTATCTACTCTCCCTCTCTCTTCCCTCTCTCTCTCTCTCTTTTCT
>NW_027624719.1:0-2500 GCF_034508935.2 Berghia stephanieae | reverse complement strand
GACTCAAAACCTTTCCTCGACCAACTTTATTCGTTGTGGGCCGAGAAAGGGTTTAACCCTGCTGAATATTTCATTCTTTTTTTAAAACTGCCATAATCATTTTCGTTCAATACTTATGAAAGTCCACAGCTCTTAGTGACTCTTAGCTGTAAAATATTCGCTTTTAAAAAATTGACTCTCATCTTGGAAGAAATTTTTAATCCCGAGACTTCAGAGAAGTTCTGGGCTAAAGACTTTTTGACAAAATGAGAGTCAATATAATTCAATCGATATATATATGTTTTTAAAAAGCGTTTTGTCACTGCACGCCAGGAGTGTTTGTGTAGAGCTATTAAAGTCAAATGACGTCTAAAAGACGGGGTAAATTCACATGATCCCCAAAGGATAAGAAATCAATAGGAGATTGCACAAAAGGATCTAGAGTTAAAACTATGCGGTAAGCTCACAAAACACCATTTTTTCTCATTTTGGTTTGAAACCGTTTATCTCATCTATCAAAAGATTAATATGACCCCAAACTTGTCAATAAATAAATAAATAAAAGGTTTAAAACTGAAACTTCAAAGAGGTAGCCACGTTTTAAAGAAGTCTAAGGTTTAAGATTTTTTGGACAAGATTTGGGTCATCTTAATCTACCAAATTCTAAGGTAATATTATTCTAATCAAAATGGATAAAATGTGTTTTGCCAGTTTTTGCAGAAGATGTTGACAGAGTCCTACAGTTTGCGTACTGGGGGGTAGGTATTCATCTGGTTTGTGAATGAGTTTAGCGAGGACAGGAGCTATTTACTTTTCTAAAAGACATTCTGTAGATTAACAATTCATGGAGAGATTTAAAGACCAAAAAAAAAAAAAAAAAAACAATTAAAAAAAAATTTAAAAGAGGAAGAAAAGAAGAAAAGGGCAAAATAAAACTCCAAAACAAATATAGATAAATAGAAATAATTGCAAGTTCATTAAAATCGTGACATCAACAGCAGCAGAGGGAGACAACAGACATCCCGTGCACGCAAGGCAAGCTGATCGTTGATTGACAGAACCTGCTCGCTGCTTGACACGGGGCACGTCTTTTATTTTGGTTGGTAGGGTGGTGGTTAGTTTGGCTGTTTTCTCTATCGCACAAGATGGAGACGGACAGAACACACAATAGACACATCCTTTGTAAGGATTCCGTTTCAGTTATTTATCTACAGATAAATATGTCAATTAATTAAGTGTGTATGTGGGTGGATGTGTTTAAACATATTTACTATCGGACAAAATAAGAATACATTAACCAGGTTGTGTTGAGTTTCACAAACCTGACGGAAAGTTACAAGTTTATACCATTTGAAAAGTTTTTCATTTCTGCAGATTTTGATAATAAGATAATTTTATGTCCAGAGGAGCTCTGGTGCTTTGACAAAATAAAGACAGAAGTCAAAGACGGTAACATCGAAAACAAACAGAAAAATCAAGCAGGTTTTATTTAAAAACAATTGATTTTAGTTTTAGGGAGCAGACAACGCAAAAATATGAAAAAATTGAAACTGTACCAGACATTACAGAAAGAAAAATATGTGGAAAATAATCAAAGCAAATATCAACCTGCCACGAGCCTAAGACCTCTGATTACCGGTCAAACTTGATACAAGTACGTATTTTTTCTTATATGTTTATTTATGCTTTGTCTGGCACTGCTTCACACACGCCTTTTCATATTTTAAAGCCATACTGACCGACTTATTTTAAGAACTGTTGAAATAAAACTTAAAGACCGATTTCCCATTAGGACGAATACTAAAGAGATAATTTTATTCTACCTATTCATTTGATTCTCTCATTTGACTTATTTTAAGAACTGTTGAAATTAAACTTAAAGACCGATTTCCCATTAGGACGAATACTCAAGAGATAATTTTATTCTACCTATTCATTTGATTCTCTCATTTGACTTATTTTAAGAACTGTTGAAATAAAACTTAAAGACCGATTTCCCATTAGGACGAATACTCAAGAGATAATTTTATTCTACCTATTCATTTGATTCTCTCATTTCCAGTTCCCAAAGCTATAAAATATTCATCATACTTTTTCAACATGAGTAGAAATCAATTCTAAAATAAAATCTATATACGAGTAAAGACCAATTTCGGACGTCTAAGTAAAAAAAATGGAAGAAAAAGAAGAGGGGGAGGAGGAAAATGAAGAAGAAGAAGAAGAAGAAGAAGAAGAAGAAGAAGAAGAAGAAGAAGAAGAAGAAGAAGAAGAAGAAGAAGAAGAAGAAGAAGAAGAAAGAAAGAAAAGAAAGAAAGAAAGAAAGAAAGAAAAGAAGAAAAAAAGAAAGAAAGAAAGAAAGAAAGAAAGAAAAGAAGGAAAGAGAGAAAGAAAGAAAGAAAGAAAGAAAAGAAGGAAAGAGAGAAAGAAAGAAAGAAAAAAAGAAAGAAAGAAAGAAAAGAAGGAAAGAGAGAAAGAAAGAAAGAAAGAAAGAAAGAAAGAAAAAGAAAGAAGAAAAAGAAAG
>NW_027624718.1:0-7869 GCF_034508935.2 Berghia stephanieae | reverse complement strand
CCTCTAAGCCCGGGTTCTTTTAAATTTTTCCTTTCCCCGGGCATTTTTCGAATTTCGGTTTTCTTTTCCCAAAAGTTACCCTTTTCTTGTACGGGCAAAAAAAACCATCTTAACATCCTCATTTTTATAAACTTAAAACATCTTTATCTTTTTTTCTTTTTTGTAGCTGCTGCCCAAAGCCATAAAACACCCGGGTCTCACAAACAGATGTATTATTTTTTTTCCCCTTAAATTTGGGGAAAAATTTGTTTGCCCAAAAAATTTTTTATTGCAAAAAAAACGGAATTCCATTACCTTCCCCCAATTTTTTCCCACCCTCCTGTACTTCTTATAAACCCCATCCCATTGTCCCCATCCCCCTTGTACAGTTTTTTCCCTAGTATTTGAATTGGTTTGTTTTGGAAAAACCCTTTTCTCCAAACTTTTTTGGTGATCCTACCGCTCTTGCCCTGCCAATTAACCCTGTTTTCCATTGTTTAAACCCTTAATCCTCTCCTCTCCAACACCCGTTTTCCAAACCCTTCATTTCTTTTCCGCCGGTTTTTGTATCATGCAAAAGTATACCCTCCCATATTATTGTTCCAGGGTCCCTTTAAACGCCAAAAGGGTTTTTTGAGAACATTTTTACTATTGAAAACAGCAGTGAGCGTAGAGCCAAACCCGGGGGTTGAAATTCCCCATACATTAATTGCTCGATTGAGCCAAAACCCCCCTTTCCATTTTTTCTTTTTTCCTTCGTACATATAGGGGATAACTTTGAATATTTCTCTGTTCCCTTTTTTCTCAGCCCATTCCACTTTTATTCTCTTAAAAACCTACAAAATTATGCTTTCTCCAGGCCCAATGAACAAAACAATGAAATACTTTTAAATTACTCTTTTTTTTTAAATAATCTTAGAAAAAATTAAAACCATTTTTGTTTTTTATAGTAACAAATTCAAAACCCCTCTTTATTTATGTCTACATCATTTTAGTCCTCAGGGGGGTTAACTTTTTCCCCATGTCTTCGTTTTAGCCCTCATCAACTTATCCCTTTTTTATATTTCCCACATTCTTGAATACCCTCTCTTATTTTCTTTTTGGGAAATCAACGTACTTTTTGCCCTTTGCTGGCAATCTTTCTTCCTGTAAATTGAAATAACCTTTAAAGGGGGAAATTAAAAAACTCTTCATCTCTGGGGGATTTTCCAAATTTCCTGCTGGTCCGCGTTTCCCCCCTTTTTCCCCATTTTGGGCGCACATTGCGCTCCCCGGCCTCATCATTTTTTATCTTCTTGTTAGGTTGTACAAAATTCACTTCTCCCCTCCCCGTAATTTTCTTCATTCATGAGGTTTTGTACAACGTTTTCCATCGTGAATTTGGGGCTCTTCTTTTTTGCCCCAAAACCCCTTCCCTTCTTATCTTTGAAAATCTTAATATTTTTTAAAATTTTTCTCCCCTTGCCCCTTCGGAAAACATTTTTTCCCCTTTTTTACTTTTAATTTCCTTGCATATCCTTGGTGACTCGAAGTTTGCCTTTGCAAACCCTTTTATTTTTGGGTTCTCTCTTGCCTGGTATATTAATCTAATTTCATTGCATCCCTTTTTTTGTCTCACCATATTTCTTTTCAACATTTCCCCCTTCCCCAGTCCCCCTAGCACTTCTTTTGGGCCCCATTAAAGGGGTTGTATCAAGGGTGTTTTCCTTCCATAGGAAAAACGAATCCTAGTCTTTTTTTTAACCCCTGTGGGAAAGTTATATTTGCTATTCCTCCTTTTTTGTTTTCACCCCATTTTTTTTTCCCCCACTTGTTTTGTCTCTTACTTTTCTCTTTTCAATGCAACTTTTGTAAAAAAAATCATATCTGCGCTGCAACTCTCTCTCTCTCTCTCTCTTTTTTCTATCTCTCTCTCCCCTCCCCCCCTCCTCTCATATCTCTCTCACTCTCTCTATATCTCTCTCCCCCCCCTCTCTCACTCCTCTCAAATCTCTCTTTTATATATTTATATTTTTATTAAAATATAAAATATAAATATATAACACACACACACACACACACACAAAAAAAATTTTTGTATATATTTATATATATATTATTTAAAATTTGGGAAAAATGCCAGAATCCCATCCCTTTCCCTTTTAAAACTCTCCTCCCCACACCAGGTAATCCATTTGTTTTTGTTCACACCCCTTTTAATACGTAAAATCTGTATCGTCTTTTTTCAAAAAATTTTATTTAGTATTGTCGATCGATTTTTGGGTTTCAAATCTTACAATTTCTTTGCCTCTTCAAATTTTTGCTTTCCATACCCCGACCTTCCCAACCTTCCCCCCTCCGATTTTCACAATTTTGCCCACCAAAATTTCCCTACCACGAAACATCTGTCAAATTTCCATTTTTTCATTTAATCAACCCTTTCCCAAAAATTTAGCCTTTTTTTGTCTTAAATACAAACCCGTCCGGGGGCGTATGCACTCAATGGGCAATGATATTCCCATATGCCAATCTTGATCCCATAATCTGTCGGAAACCCCCCTTTGGGCTTTTTTTTTGTGCAAGTTTCCCTTTTTTCCAAAAGATTTCAGCCCCATTTTTGGGCTAGTAGCCTCATTTCTTTTATAAAACATTAAAAACCTTTCCCTTTAATCTCCTTTCTGTTTCACCTTTCCATTTATTTTTTGCACACCAAAATGTTAAATTTTTTTCTTTTTATATGGTCCCGCGATTTCCCCTTTTCTCCCTTTATACTTCAAACATTCAAACTTCCAAACCTTTATCTCCATTTTTCCCCCGTTTCCTCGCCCCTTTTACGCCTTTTCCCCCCTTTGTATAAAAATGAAATAAAAAATTTAAAAAAATGATTTTTTAAATTTTGTTTTTTTTACTGCTTTTGGGTTTAAATAAAGTTTAGAGGTGTACTATAATTTTTAAAATTTTTTTTAAAAAATTTTACTGGGAAATTTTTTTCTTCTTCAGGGTCTTTTTTGCCAAATTTATCATACTTTTTTTCTTTTTTTTTGTTGCTTTTCCCCCATTTTCAGGTTTCCCTAACGAATGCCACTTTCTATTCATCTCGGTTTTATAGAATTTATCTTCATCCAGGCCCCGTTCTTCAATCGTGGTTTAGCCATTCAACCCTCGAATCCCCCGGGGGGTCCCTTTTTTCCCCTTTCCCCCTAAAAATATACCCAAAAATTTCCCTTCCAGTACTACCCTCCCTCGTCCCTTTTAAAACGTCCCCCAATCATTTCAATCATCTTCTCTCCCCTTTAATTTTAAATTCCCGCACTTCAGTCAAACCCCTACTTCGTTCAATTTTTCACTTTTCTTTTTGTCCACCATCTTCATTTTTTGCCCCCCAAATTCTTAATTTTCTCTTTTTTGTAACTGCTGTCTTTTGTCCTCCCCAAATTCCCCCTCTTTCAACAGAAGTACCATATATTTTTTTTTCAGCTTTGCGGAAATTTGTTTGTTTACAACCCGAAAATCCAGTTTTCTTCCTCCAATTATTCTACCCGCCCTGGATCCTCTTTTTAACCCCCATTTCATTGCCCCATCTCCGTGTACAATTTTTCCCAAGGTAATTTGGGAAATTTTTTTTGATCAGCCCCAAAGATTTTTAAAACTTTTTTAAACTGGGCCCAAGGGTATTTTAATGGGGAAAAAAATTTTAACCTTAAAAAAATTTTTAAATTTTCTTTTGTCTATGACCAAAGGGACACAAATTAAAAAGTCCGATAGGGGATTGGGAGAAAAGGAAAGGTTTTTAAAAATTTAGGTTTTTTTTTTTTTTGTTAAAATTTTAATTTTTTTCCCCGGGGGCCCCCACAGCCATTTTAGATCACTCCCCTTTCATTTTAAAAGGGCGAGATGAATTTCCCGGGGGAATTTGAAAATTTTTTTTTTTGGTTTAAACCCCCCCGGGAAATTTTTTGAAAGGAAATTTTTTGATTGGGCCCTTCCAAACCAAAAACAGTAAGAAAATTTATATTGGGCCCCCTTTTACACAATGAAACAGGGATGAACTCCGGCTCCATCGGCCTAAAGGGGGCCCCAAGAATACCTTTTTTAGGGGGGGGGGGGGGGTAGGGGGGGGCTTTTTTTAGTTTAAAGCTTCGGTTTTAAAAATAGGGGAAAACTTTAAGGGAATTTTGGGCTGAGGGAAGTTATCCCAGTTTTTTCCCATGTTTTTTTCCCCGAGCCCGAAAAGGAGATATTTAAATTGAGAGCATTGAAACAGAACAAGGTGCCCTTTCTTATGTTAATTTAGTGTTTTCAGGATTTGTAAAGGCTGGGGACAAAATAGGGATATAGGAGGGAAAAATAAAAGGAAAGTTTTTTTTTTTGTTTGATGGATCTAAAGCCATCTGTAAATTACAAACCAATTGATGGTATCAAAGACACATGGCTTTGGGTGTGTTAGAATTTTGAAAGACTCTAAAACAAAAACTGTTAAAATGACAAGAAAAAAAAAATGGAAGGAACTGGTGATCGCTCTTACTACAGCTGATACGATTAATTCAGTTAATAGATAGTGTGCGTTTGTGAAAAGAAAACTTCAACATTGCCAAATCCAGTATAAAGGAAACCCACACAAAACTTTTAAAATTTTTAATGAAGTTGACGCCTCAGGTTTTGTTATTTTTTTTTTGCCACCCCCTTAGATTTTTGTTCCACTAAACGGTTTTTTTTTTAAAAACCCCAAAAAAAAAAAAAACCCGACTATAAACGTTCAGGGTTACACAGGTTTGGTGTTGGTCCTTTATTTCCGGAGGAAATGTTTAAACCCCTGCCAAGGCACTATCTATAAAGTTTGGCTGGCTTGGGTCAAACATTGCCATCCGGAGGTAAAACGGACCAACACAAAAAACGTTGAAATGACGTTTATACGGTTAGCCGTTTTTAGTGAGAACTCTCATAACTTGGGGGAAAAAAAAAACAATAACAAAAAGAGTGACGTCGAACTATTATAAACGTTTCCCGGGTTTAAGGAAATTTTTCGGGGGGGTTTTTGGGGCCCCCAAAAAAAAATTTTTTAAAAAAATTTAAAAGGGGGGGGGAAAAAAAAAAAAACCCCCAAAAACCCCCAAAAAACCCCCAAAATTTTTTTTAAAAATTTTTTTCCCCCTTTAAAAAGGGGGGAAAAAAAAGGGGGAAATTTTTTAAAAAAAGGGAAAATTTTTTTTTTGGGGGAAAAAAGGGGGGGGAAAAAAAAAAAAGGGTTTTTTAAAAAAAGGGGGGGGAAAAAAAACCCCTTTTGGGAAAAAAAAAGGGGAAAAAAGGGGGAAAAAAAAAGGAAAAAAAAAAAGGGGGGGGGTTTTTAAAAAAAAAAAAAAACCCAAATTGAATTGAAAAGGAACCAAAAAAAAAAAATTTTTTTAAAAAAAAAAAAAGGGGGGGGGAAAAAAAGGGGGGGGGGGGAAAAAAAGGGGGGGTTTTTTTTTTTAAAAAAAAAAAAAAAGAGGGGAAAAAAGGGAAAAAAAGGGGGAAGGAAAAAGGTGGGGGGTTGCAAAAGGGGGGGTTTGGAGGGGAAAGGGAAACAAAAAGAAGGAAAAAATTAAAAAAAGAAGAAAAGGGGGGAGGTTTAAAGGGGGGTTTAGAAAAAGGGAAAGAAAAATTTCCATTTGGAACAGAATAGATGGCCGGAACAATTGTGTATTGATGGGATGTAGATAAAAAAAAAATATAAAATTTTGTAAAAAAAAAAAAAAAGGGGGGCTAAAAGGGAAAAAAAACCTTTTTTTGATTTAGCGAGGCAGCCTGTTCCGGAAAAATTTTCTGAAAAAAACGAAAAAGGCAGAAAAAATTAACTCATTTTTTGGAAGGGAAAAAGAATAATAAAAAATAAAACCATAATCTTAAAAAACCAAAAAAATAATAAAAAAAAAAAAAAAAATAAAATTAAAATAAAAAAATTTAAAAAAAATAATAATAAAAAATAATAATAATGAAAAAATAAAAATTTAATAAAAAATAATAATAATAAAAATAAAAAAAAATAAAAATGGATGGTAAATAAAAAGGATATAAAAATTTAAACCACGACCATTACAGGCTGTTTTTCCATGCCCCAAAAAGGGCCCGAGAGCGCAATTTAATTCACGACAATTCCATCAATGACAAAAATCCTTATGAACCCAATTCCCCTAAAATGGCTTGTGTAAAAAGGGAATGTAAAACCCCCTTTTTTAAAAATGCGTTTTAAAGGTAGCCCCAAAAGGGAAATTTGGGGTTCCAACCTAAAGGAAAAGCATGTTCCACAAACAAAACACCCAAAAGAAAAGCGTCACACGGGGGGACAGAATAGAAAAGATCATAAAGGTGTGCGGCATTTGGTCATGGAAAGGCCCACTCGATTTCGGATCGGAATGTCTTAGGTTCGAACCCCTCGCTGGTGCATAGTTGATTTCCCTTTGGAAAAGTTTTTTTTTAAATCACATTTCTCCCCTGGGCCATACTCAGGTGTAAAATGAGTACCTGTCCGTTTAAAAGCGTGGGAAAAAAATTTTAAAATATTGCCTAACGGGGGTTTTCATGTCTCTTTTCTACATGCTAAGTTTTGCATTTGGTCAGGACTCTTTGGGTAAAGCCCCTTGAGCACGTTGGGGGGATTTTTGCCCTTTATAAAAGCCCCAAGTTTTTTAAAATGTAAACTAAAAGGATTAAACCCCCTTTTTTTCTTCTTTACTTGGGACAAAGAAATTTTCCCACCCCCCTTTGTGATCGTTTTTTCATTTTCTGGGCTAAACTAAACAAAAGAAATCTTCAAAATTCCCAAAATTCCATTTTTTTGACGTATTTGTTTAAAAAAACACTTTTTAAAACCCCTTTTATTAAAAAAGTAGTCCTTTGAAAAGGCCAAAAGGGCCCCAAAGGGACCCGGGAATTTTTATCCGGATTCTATACGTAAAAAGGGACAAAAGAAATTGCTTCCCGCTTTTTCGATGCAGCCTATCCATCGAAACAAAACTTAAAACCGCCAATCTAATAAAACCCAGCTACCCATTTTACTGCGGGTTTTTGACAGAGGGGTCGGTAAAACAATTCGACGCACCCGGGATCGTTTTTGGGCCCTTTGCGGGGTGAGACGAGTGTTCAAACCAACTGAGCTATTGGACCCCCAAACACCTTAGTGCATTTAAAAAAAATTTTGGACCCCTCCTGTCGTCACTGACGACGTCGTGTTCTTATTCAAACATGAGTCAACCTGAATATTTCCCTTTCTTTTTAACAAGATGGGTCACGGCACTACCCGAGGCCCCTTTCCGGGCCCAAAACTTTTTTAAAACGGCCCAAAGTTACTTTGTATTTCAGTTCCTTTAAAAATAAAAAATCGGGAGCTTTTTTAAAAAGAGCAAAAATCCACTAAAAAGTGCTCAAAACGCTTCACAATGGGTTTCCGACCAACAGCAACCTGAAACAAAGTAGAAGAAACCCTGAGCCTTGGCCCGTACAAAAACTATTTAAAACTGACTAAACGTAACCCCTCGTATTTCAGAAAAAATATAAAGAAAGGCACTTTACCTTATATAAATTGTTGTTTTCTGGGCCGGGATCCCCAAAATCGGGGGGCCATGTAGCCCCGGGTACCAAAATAACGGGGAGGTCAGAGTTGGGTTTTTGGGTGAGACGCCACAGGCCAGGCCAAAGTCTGTAAGAATGACAAATTTCCGTCATCCGGATCATAAAGTTTTTCTGGTTTGATTTTCCCCGTTTTAAAAAAGATGAAGTTTGTGCAAGGAAAAGGGTGGGAAAAGGTCAGGGTTGGCCCTCAGGTTTTGTCTGTGAGATTCAACCCGAATTCCCCCACAAATTCCCCCCTTTAACAACTACACCAACACCCTCCCTTTTTAAAACCCGGGCCGGGGGGAAAAAAAGAAACATTTT
>NW_027624717.1:0-5000 GCF_034508935.2 Berghia stephanieae | reverse complement strand
AATTAATAACAATAATAATAGTAGTTCAAGGGAATTAATCTTGGTATTTGTACACCTATTTTATCTTCTTGAGTTGCATCCTTGAAAACGAGTACATGGCCGTGACTTTACTAGTGTTTTCTCCATCTGTCGTGTCCCGCTCTCGTGTTAACTGTTGCTGTTGGCTCTAGACGCGTTGTAAAGCGCTTTGAGCACGATTGCCTCGCGAGGCGCATAGTAGAGTCCTCGATAAAAAGGATCTTTACTCACATTCTCTCACCGTAGTCGGATGTAGAACTGGTTAGTAATGTTTTCTCCTTCCTGTCGTGTCCCGCTCTGCGTGTTAACTGTTGCTGTTGGCTGCAGACGGTTGTAAAACGATTTGAGCACGATTGCCTCCTCGGCGCATAGTAGAGTCCTCGATAAAAAGGATCTTTACTCACATTCTCTCACCGTAGTCGGGTGTAAGACTAATACCTGTCAGTTAGTAGTTTTTTCTACGTCCTGTCGTGTCCCGCTCTGCATGTTAGTGTTGCGGTCTGCTGCAGACGCGTTGTAAAGCGCTTTGAGCAAGTTACTGGATAAGTTGGCTATAATAATAATAATAATAATAATAATAATAATAATAATAATAATAATATAATAATAATAATAATAATAATAATAATAATAATAATAATAATAATAATAATAACAATAATAATAGTAGTTCAAGGGAATTAATCCTTGGTATTTGTTCACCCTATGTTATCTTCTTGAGTTGCATCCTTGAAAACGAGTACATGGCCGTGACTTTACTAGTGTTTTCTCCATCCTCTCGTGTCCGCTCTGCGTGTTAACTGTTGCTGTTGGCTGCAGACGCGTTGTAAAACGATTTGAGCACGATTGCCTCGCTCGGCGCATGGTAGAGTCCTCGATAAAAAGGATCTTTACTCACATTCTCGCACCGTACTCGGATGTAGAACTAGTTAGCAATGTTTTCTCCGTTCTCTCGTGTCCGCTCTGCACGTTAAGTGTTGCTGTTGGCTGTAGAGCGTTGTAAACGATTTGAGCACGATTGCCTCCTCGGCGCATAGTTGAGTCCTCGATAAAAAGGATCTTTACTACATTCTCTCACCGTACTCGGATGTAGAACTAGTTAGTAATGTTTTCTCCGTCCTGTCGTGTCCCGCTCTGCGTGTTAACTGTTGCTGTTGGCTGCAGACGCGTTGTAAAACGATTTGAGCACGATTGCCTCGCTCGGCGCATAGTAGAGTCCTCGATAAAAGGGATATTTAGTCACATTCTCTCACCGTAATCAGATGTAAGACTAATACCTGTCCGTTAGTAGTGATTTCTCCGTCCTTCGTTTCCCGCTCTGCGTGTTAACTGTTGCTGTTGGCTGCAGACGCGTTGTAAAACGATTTGAGCACGATTGCCTCGCTCGGCGCATAGTAGAGTCTCGATAAAAGGGATATTTAGTCACATTCTTCACCGTAATCAGATGTTAAGACTAATACTGTCCGTTAGTAGTGATTTCTCGTCCTCTCGTTTCCCGCTCTGCGTGTTAACTGTTGCTGTTGGCTGCAGACGCGTTGTAAAACGATTTGAGCACGATTGCCTCGCTCGGCGCATAGTAGAGTCCTCGATAAAAAGGATCTTTACTCACATTCTCGCACCGTACTCGGATGTAGAATAGTTAGTAATGTTTTCTCCGTCTCTCGTGTCCCGCTCTGCGTGTTAAGTGTTGCTGTTGGCTGTAGACGCGTTGTAAAGCGCTTTGAGCACGATTGCCTCGGTCGGCGCATAGTTGAGTCCTGGATAAAAAGGTTCTTTACTCACATTCTCTCACCGCACTCGGATGTAGAACTAGTTAGTAATGTTTTCTCCGTCCTGTCGTGTCCGCTCTGCGTGTTAAGTGTTGTGTTGGCTGTAGACGCGTTGTAAAGCGCTTTGAGCACGATTGCTCGGTCGGCGCATAGTTGAGTCCTCGATAAAAAAGGGATATTTACTCACATTCTCTCACCGTAATCAGGTGTAAGACTAATACCTGTCCGTTAGTAGTGATTTCTCCGTCCTCTCGTGTCCCGCTCTGCGTGTTAAACTGTTGTTGCTGTTGTAAAGCGCTTTGAGCACGTTACTGGATATGTTGGGCTAGAATTATAATAATAGTAATAGTAGTAGTAGTAGTAATAATAATATAATAAATAATAATAATAATAATAATAATAATAATATAATAATAATAATAATAATAATAATAATAATAATAATAACAAAAGTACTGGGTTCGAGCCTCGTTCGGCGCATAGTTGATGTAATTAACTGACAAACCAACCGGTAGCCATTGTGTTGATCATTTTTATTTAAACACGAGTACAGCGAGAGAGTGTGAGTAAAGAAACTTTTTTCAAGGACTCAACTATCAAGGGAATTAATCCTTGGTATTTGTACACCCTATGTTATATTCTTGAGTTGCATCCTTGAAAACGAGTACATGGCCGTTCTAGTGTTTTTTTTTTCATTCCTGTCATGTCTCGCTCCGCGTGTTAAGTGTTGCTGTTGGCTGGGAACCCGTTGTAAAACGCTTTGAGCACGTTTACTGGATATTGTCCCGCTCGGGCAACAAAACCTGTTGGCGAATTCCGCTCAACAGAAGCCTATGAGGGAGAAATAAAATTAAAATGCAGTTGGCGAATGAAGAATCGCGCTTCGGAGAAGCCTTTTGGGGGACAAAAAAAAAAAAAACAAAAAAAAAAACAACAAAACCTGTTGGCGAATTGCGCTCAACAGAAGTCTATTGAGGGACAAATAAAATTAAAATGCAGTGGGCGAATGAAGAATCGCGCTTCGGAGAAGCCTTTTGGGGGACAAAAAAAAAACAAAAAAGCAACAAAACCTGTTGGCGAATTGCGCTCAACAGAAGCCTATTGAGGGACAAATAAAATTAAAATGCAGTTGGCGAATGAAGAGTCGCGCTTCGCAGAAGCCTTTTGGGGGACAAAAAAAAAAACAAAAAAAAAACAACAAAACCTGTTGGCGAATTGCGCTCAACAGAAGCCTATTGAGGGAGAAATAAAATTAAAATGCAGTTGGCGAATGAAGAATAGCGCTTCGCAGAAGCCTTTTGGGGGGCAAAAAAAAAAAACAACAAAAAACAACAAAACCTGTTGGCGAATTGCGCTCAACAGAAGCCTATTGAGGGACAAATAAAATTAAAATGCAGTTGGCGAATGAAGAATCGCGCTTCGGAGAAGCCTTTTTGGGGGACAAAAAAATCAAAACAAAAAAAAAACAACAAAACCTGTTGGCGAATGAAGAATCGCGCTTCGCAGAAGCCTTTTGGGGGACAAAAAAAAAACCCAAAAAAGCAACAAAACCTGTTGGCGAATTGCGCTCAACAGAAGCCTATTGAGGGACAAATAAAATTAAAATGCAGTTGGCGAATGAAGAATAGCGCTTCGCAGAAGCCTTTTGGGGGACAAAAAAAAACCAAAAAAAAACAACAAAACCTGTTGGCGAATTGCGCTCAACAGAAGCCTATTGAGGGACAAATAAAATTAAAATTCAGTTGGCGAATGAAGAATCGCGCTTCGCAGAAGCCTTTTGGGGGACAAAAAAACAAAACAAAAAAGCAACAAAACTGTTGGCGAATTGCGCTAACAGAAGCCTATTGAGGGAGAAATAAAAATTAAAATGCAGTTGGCGAATGAAGAATAGCGCTAACAGAAGCTATTGAGGGAGAAAAAGAAATGCGCGGAATGCCGATAGATGCGCAGCGAGCGAATGTTAGAAAATGCACTTGGCGAACTACAGATGCTGTTAGGGGACAAAAAAAAAAAAGAGAAAAAAGTGCCTCTGGAGGAGGAGAAAAAACAAAAAAAAAAAAACCAAAAAAACAACAAAATGTTGGCGAATTGGTCAACAGAAGCTATTGAGGGAGAAATAAAATTAAAATGCAGTTGGCGAATGAAGAATCGCGCTTCGGAGAAGCCTTTTGGGGGACAAAAAAAAAAAAAACAAAAAAAAAAAAACAAAACTGTTGGCGAATTGCGCTCAACAGAAGTCTATTGAGGGGCAAATAAAATTAAAATGCAGTGGGCGAATGAAGAATCGCGCTTCGGAGAAGCCTTTTGGGGGACAAAAAAAAAAAAAAAAAGCAACAAAACTGTTGGCGAATTGCGCTCAACAGAAGCTATTGAGGGAAATAAAATTAAAATGCAGTTGGCGAATGAAAAGTCGCGCTTGCAGAAGCCTTTTGGGGGGAAAAAAAAAAAAAAAAAAAAACAAACAAAACCTGTTGGCGAATTGCGCTCAACAGAAGCTATTGAGGGGAGAAATAAAATTAAAATGCAGTTGGCGAATGAAGAATAGCGCTTCGCAGAAGCCTTTTGGGGGACAAAAAAAAAAACAACAAAAAAAAACAAACTGTTGGCGAATTGCGTCAACAGAAGCTATTGAGGGACAATAAAATTAAAATGCAGTTGGCGAATGAAGAATCGCGCTTGCAGAAGCCTTTTGGGGGACAAAAAAAAACCAAAAAAGCAACAAAACCTGTTGGCGAATTGCGCTCACAGAAGCTATTGAGGGAACAATAAATTAAAATGCAGTTGGCGAATGAAGAATAGCGCTTCGCAGAAGCCTTTTGGGGGACAAAAAAAAACCAAAAAAAACAACAAAACCTGTTGGCAATTGCGTCAACAGAAGCCTATTGAGGGACAAATAAAATTAAAATTCAGTTGGCGAATGAAAGAATCGCGCTTCGCAGAAGCCTTTTGGGGGACAAAAAAACAAAACAAAAAAGCAACAAAACTGTTGGCGAATTGCGCTCAACAGAAGCCTATTGAGGGAGAATAAATTAAAATGCAGTTTGGCGAATGAAGAATAGCGCTCAACAGAAACCTATTGAGGGAGAAAAAGAAATGCGCGGAATGCGATAGATGGCAGCGACGAATGTTAGGGAAAAAGCATTGGCGAACTACAGATGCTGTTAGGGACAAAAAAAAGAGGGAAAAAAATGCCTCGGAGGGGAGAAAAACCAA
>NW_027624716.1:0-7871 GCF_034508935.2 Berghia stephanieae | reverse complement strand
TTTTGGGCTTTTAGATCCCACTTTTTTCAAAATTTTTTGTTGTTTTTTTTAGAAGTCCTCTACCTCAATGTCTTCAACTTGATTTTATGTCGTCTTGGGGTAACACTCGCTTTCCAATCGGAAGGTCCGGGTTCGAGCCTCGCTCGACGCTGTTGACCCTTTGGGAAAAAGGCTCTTTCCCACTTTCTCTCACCTTTCTCAGGGAAAAATGATACCTGGCCGTTAGCAGCGTTGTCTCTGTCCGGAAAAAAAAGTGCAAATCGCCTAACAGGCGTCATTCCCTTCTACATGTTATTTGTTGCTGTTGGTAAGGGACCCTTGTAAAGCCTTTGACACGTATAGGGGATATTCCTATAAAAAAGCTCAGTTTTTTTTTGTTTTGTTTTTTTTTTTTGTTTCTTTTAATTTGACGCAAGACTTTAAATCCGGTTCACATTCTGAGGGTGTCATATTTTATTTTGGCTCACGTGAAGATGAGTGAATACATCCTCGTGAAATCAACTCATTTTTCCGATAAAAATTTGAACGGTGATTCTGATGAAGATTAGAAAATAGACCCCATACAATTTCCTGAATTGAACCACCTCCCCCCATGAGAAAATAATGTACAAAGCTTTTTCGAAAATAAATGCACAGCATGCTCTAAAGGGGAGCAATATAAAAACCCTTGGGAAAATTGTATTAAGTCGGTAGAAGTTTTTGTATCAGACGTTTCTTTTTTTCCACCTAAGAAGCATTTGGACTTTTTTTGTATATGACTGTTGAAAACGATCGTGAATGGGTTTCAATTAACAATAGGATTCAATAGTCTGATTTCAGTCCCCCAGCAACAGCAGCTTGGTTCTAAACAAAGAAAATGGGTACTTTTTATTTCTTTGTTTAGAACCAATCTGCTCGTTGCTGGGCGGACGCGACATCAGACCAGTGAATCCTATTGTTAAGAGAATGTTTTATTCATAAACAAACACTTACATTACATGTTTTTTCCCGTCATATTATTCGCTAAGTTCTCTTTGTTATTTACTATTCCTTCACTATGTTTTTCCCAGTCACCCAGATGTGGGGAATGAGAATATCAAGAACGAGTTGGTAGGTGAGGTGAATGTACCAGGCACAAATCATTAACTAAAATAAATAAATAAATTTAAGAAAATAAAATAAAATGAGCTTTAATATAGTTCAACATCAACTAAATGTGCTCAAAGACTCAAAGATCTTTACAAAGGGTCCCTGATCATCAACAACACGTAAAATGTAGAATGAGACATGGCGCCTGTTAGGCATAATACAATTTTCCGACAAAGAAAAACTCATGGCGCCTGTTAAGCGATAATACAATTTTTCCGACAAAGACAACGTGGTTAACGGACAGGTATTCATTTAAAACCTGAGTTTGGTGAGTGAAATTAGTGAAAAGCCTTTTCCAATGACTCAAAATATGCGCCAAGTGAAGCTCAAACTCACGCCCTCCTTATCCGAAAGTAGCGTCAAAACACAAGACAACACATAGCCGCAATAAGTTTGCGTGCTTGAGTTTGACGTCCACCGACTGTGAAGTGGGTTTTTAGAGATACTATTTATGACGACGATGAAAGCAAAACCAGTACTTTTAAGACTCAATTTATAAGTTGTTTGTTTTCCACTTATCATTTATGGGATGCTGGATACGTGACATCTAACATTTTACAACTCAGAATTTGATGAGACTTAAAAATAATGTCACGACTCCGTATTTGTATTTCCTGCACAGAGATTTGAAGAGTTCGTAGACAACAACTTCCTCGTTACTCTGGGAATATGTCAGCACGCATGTTCACTCAAACGTCTCATCTTGTATTTCTATAAATACTTTATCTACGTAATATCATTGTTAAAAAGCTGGAGGCGAGGCATAACAAGGCCCATACAATGCCAAGTAAACTCTGTGAGATTTCCCGGATAAAATTTCAACATCTTTCATCTGATATTATATCCGATAGGAATTCATGTTGTGAGTGAAACCCTTTATCTAAGATTTTGTCATTATTGATCTCTTCTTCTTCTTCTTCTTCTTCTTCTTCTCTCTTCTTCTTCTTCTTTTCTTCTTCTTCTCTTCTTCTTCTTCTTCTTCCTTCTTTTTCTTCTTCTTCTTTCTTCTTCTTCTTCTTCTTCTTCTTCTTCTTTCTATCTCTTCTTCTTCTTTCTTCTTCTCTTCTTCTTCTTCTCTTCTTCTTCTTCTTCTTCTTCTTCTTCTTCTTCTTCTTCTTCTTCTTCTTCTTCTTCTTCTTCTCTTCTTCTCTTCTTCTTCTTCTTCTCTCTTTTCCTTCTTCCTTCTTCTTCTTCTTCTTCTTCTTCTTCTTCTTCTTCTTCTTCTTCTTCTTCTTCTTCTTCTTCTTCTTCTCTTCTTCTTTCTTCTTCTTCTTCTTCTCTCTTCTTCTTCTTCTTCTTCTTCTTCTTCTTCTTCTTCTTCTTCTTCTTCTTCTTCTTCTTCTTTTTCCCTTCTTCTTCTTCTTCTTCTTCTTCTTCTTCTTCTTCTTCTTCTTCTTCTTTCTTCTTCTCTTCTTCACTTCTTCTTCTTCTTCTTCTTCTTCTTCTCTTCTTCTTCTTTTCTTTTTCCCTTCTTCTTCTTCTTCTTTTCTTCTTCTTCTTCTTCTTCTTCTTCTTCTTCTTCTTCTTCTTCTTCTTTCTTCTTCTTCTTCTTCTTCTTCTTCTTTCTTCTTCTTCTTCTTCTTTCTTCTTCTTCTTCTTCTTCTTCTTCTTCTTCTTCTTACTTCTTCTTCTTCTTCTTCTTCTTCTTCTTCTTCTTCTTCTTCTTCTTCTTCTTCTTCTCTTCTTCTTTCTTCTTCTTCTTCTTCTTCTTCTTCTTTCTTCTTCTTCCTTCTTCTTCTTTTCTTCTTCTTCTTCTTCTTCTTCTTCTTCTTCTTCTTCTTCTTCCTTCTTCTTCTTCTTCTTCTTCTTTCTTCTTCTTCTTCTTCTTCTTCTTCTTCTCTTCTTCTTCTTCTTCTTCTTCTTCTTCTTCTTCTTTCTTCTTTCTTCTTCTTTTTCCCTTTCTTCTTCTTCTTCTTCTTCTTCTTCTTCTTCTTCTTCTTCTTCTTCTTCTTCTTCTCTTCTTCTTCTCTTCTTCTTCTTCTTCTTCTTTTTTCTTCTTCTTCTTCTTCTTCTTCTTCTTTCTTCTTCTTCTTCTTTTTTCTTTTTTCTTCTTCTTCTTCTTCTTTCTTCTTCTTCTTCTTCTTCTCTTCTTCTTCTTCTTCTTCTTCTTCTTCTTCTTTCTTCTTCTTCTTCTTCTTCTTCTTCTTCTTCTTCTTCTTCTTCTTCTTCTTCTTCTTTTCTTTCTCTTCTTCTTCTTCTTCTTCTTCTTCCTTTCTTCTTCTTCTTTCTTCTTCTTCTCTTCTTCTTCTTCTTCTTCTTCTTCTTCTTCTTCTTCTTCTTCTTCTTCTTCTTTCTTCTTCTTTCTTCTTCTTCTTCTTCTTCTTCTTCTTCTTCTTCTCTTCTTCTTCTTCTTCTTCTTCTTCTTCTTCTTCTTCTTCTTCTTCATCTTCTTCTTCTACTGCTCCTACTACTACTACTACTACTACTACTACTACTACTACTACTACTACTACTACTACTACTACTACTACTACTACTACAACTACTACTACTACAACAACAACAACTACTACTACTACTACTACTACACTACTACATATAATTTTTCATTATTATATATTATTATTATTATTATTATTATATTATTATTATTATATTATTATTATTATTATTATTATTATTATTATTGTTATTATTATTACAATAATAAAAACCTATGTGACCCTATTTTTGCGATGGACCACATACCGTGCACTACTACACGAACAAAGACTACGCACAGCATCGATTATGAATATTTTGCGAATGTGCATAAAAATGATCCGTTGAAATGCACCAATGTCAATTAATGTAGAAATCGCATGGGGGGGGGGGGGGGGGGGGGGGGGGGGGGGGGGGGGGGGGGGGGGGGGGGGGGGGGGGGGGGGGGGGGGGGGGGGGGGGGGGGGGGGGGCCTTGTAAACTTCCGACTATTGTATTTCCGACAGTACGATTTTGCTCTATCAGTCAAATTTAAAAAAAAAAAAAAAAAATTAAATTTTTTTAAAAATAAAATTCGTAACGTCAAAAAACCCAACCCAAATTAAAAAAGAAAATAAAAGAGTTTTATTTCGCCCCCTCAAAAATATTGTTTTTAGCCCTTTTCCCAAATCCCCGACAAAAAAAAGGGCACAAAAACAAAAAAAAAAAAAAAGACTTTTTATTTGTCGCATCAAAGACAAAACAAAAATGGGGCCGTCTATAAGTTAGCTAAAAAATTTTATCATGTAAACCTACACGCTCCTCTAACTTGGATATATTCCCCCCAAATTTCCCACTGCCTGCTACTGTGCCACAGCCACGAAAAAGGGCCCGGAAGTTCGCGCGAGTCGCCCGAACACACACCTAGTCAGTAAATAACTAGCATCACAGAAATATGTGTCGGACCGGCCCGGGAAAGGGTTTTCCCTCTCTATTTTGTTCCCGACACATATCCCTTTTTCCCCGTCCCCTCATTTTTTTTTTTTACTTGGATTATTGTTTCCGCCAAAGATTTTAAATAGGGAAAAAAGTAATGCGAAATAATTTTTTTTCTTCGAAATATATATTCTTCTTGGAAAGCTCTCACACGACCGCACCCACCTCTTCTTCTTCTTTTTCCCTTCTTTCTTCTTCTTCTTTCCTTTTTCCCTTTTTTTCCCTTTCTTCTTTTTCCCTTTTTTCCTTTCTTCTTCTTCTACCCATAAAAATAACATCAAAGGGGTTTTTTTTTTGCGATAAAAGAGCTCCAGCCCCTTTTTCATCGATAAAGAGTTTTAAAAAATGGCGGGAACATATTCATAAAAATTTGTTTTTAAAAATCTTGGCAAACCCACAACACAAAATCAGGTGTCGTTTTGTTTTATTTTAATTTTCTTTTCATTTTCTTAATTATTTAAAGCAATGATGTGTTTTTTTCAGATGTGAAAGCTTTTCATAAATTAACTTGGGAATCCCTTTAAATTTTGTTTGCCCATTCTCCACCCTGGCACACAACGGTATCGTCTTTGGGAATATTTTTATAGCAATACAATGGATCCCGAAAGCAGGTATGTTAAAACACAAAAATCATTACTTAATTATTTTAAATATCTTTATAAAATAAAAAAAAAAATCCAAAAAAATTTTCCCTTTTTTTTATCCCCAAAAGGGGAAAAATTTGTTTTAGGGTCAAATTTCCCCCGGGGAAAACCCGGAAAACCCAGGCGTCAGCCGCAGAGCAAACGCCGCAAAGTGAGCTGGGGCGAGGTGGGCTTGCTCAAGGCCCCCAACGCAGCGGCGGGTTTATTGAACTCGGGACCTTTTTGGGTAGGGGAGCAAAGACCCCTACCCCTGAGGGCCCCCCGGGTGCCCCCCTTTTTCCGTCAGTCCCACCCAACCCCCCCCCCTTCACAGGATTTTCACCACGACTAATAAGTTGGAATTAAGGGGAAAAAGAAAGGGAAAAAATGAGTCACTCTGTGATTTAACCCCCGTAGTTTGTGGGAGAAGAAGATCCGATAAAAAAAAAACCTATATATGTACCTTATTGTATTAATACTTTTTTTAATTTATATATTTATATTTTAAAATATATATAATATATATAAAATATATATATAATGGATAGACCCAAAAATAAATAGATGGATAAATAATAGTGCTTTAAATTTTTGCGGGATAACCTCATTTTTCATCCTTCGGACCGGGAAAGGGCCTGGGGTTTCCCATTTTTCCTTCTGAGCGGTGCATTGTTGATAAACCCGAAAAAGGCTCTTTACTCCCCACTCTCTCAACCCAAATCAGGGATAAATAATACCAACCTGGGGATTTTTGTCCCAAAAAATTGGGTATTATCCCCCCAACAGACACAAACTCGTCTTTCAAATTAAAATTTTGTTGGGCTAGGGGGCCCCTTGTAAAAACGTTTTTTAGCTCGTTTAGTGGGTATTTTTCTCTATATAAAAGCTCACGGGCCCCCGGGGGGGTGGGGGGGGGGGGTTTTAAAAAAATCAAAATCCAGCTAATCTGGGAACTTTTGGGTCAATTCCCCCAATAAAAACAATGACACACATTTCTCTCCCAAAGCAAAAGAGCTTGGAATCCCAACACAGCATTACCTCTCCCCCTCTCGATAACGATATAATTTTTATAAAAAAAAAAAAAAAAACAAACAAACAACACATTGTCAAGCTTTAAATTTAGAGGAAGGGACAAGAAAGACATTGGAGGATCTTGTTACAAAAATAAAAAAAAACGGTTGAAAAATGTAAAGTCGAATAACATCAAAAGCGGGGGGTTTTTTAAAAAATCGGAAAGTCAGACAAAAAAATCGTTTTCAAACTCATTTCAAATACCAACTGTTCTTTTTTTTTTGTTTTTTCTGTTGAAAACACACCCCAACCCTCTCTTAAAAAAGAAAAAGATATCCCTTTGAAAATGATTTTATTTAGTTCTACATGTGCAAACTTTTCCCCAACTTTTCGTATTTATATAAACTCTTTATAACAACTGGTTAAATAAAACAGACATTGAGTGGGGATTGATTTATCAACTTATTGCTTTTTAAAAAAAAAATTTTATTTGGTTTCTGATTGTGATAAAACGTAAAAATGATCCAAATGAAAATAAAATTTTTAAAAAAAGAAGAGAAAGGACATTCTACAACCCCCAAAACTCCCATAGAAAAAAAATGAAAGTTTAAAAAAAGTAAAAAAAAAAAAACTTGTTTAGTGACTCTCATATTTTTTTCATACCCTAGAATCAACATTCAACAAACGGATAAATGTCAATTACATAGAAAGAGAAAAAGTTTTTTTTGCCCTTTTTTTTTTGTCACATTTTTTTTACAGTAACATCAATTTTTTTGGGGTAAATTTTTTTGGGGTAAAGGCTGCTTCTTTTTGACAAAAAATTTAAAGTCAAAAATTTAATAGTTATCGACATCAAAAAGAAAACTGCTTTTGTGCACCCTCTTGAAGCCATTGTTCGACTTGAATTCACTAGTTTCTTTTCTGTTCTCCTTATTTAAATCACCCAAGGGATTGGACATAACCCTTTTTTCTAGTTCCATTTTTTACCCCAATATCTCGTGAAGATTTATGTAGCGTCCTTTATCTTTTCCCCAAAGGGCCTACATTTGTGTCCCCTCGAGATCACTAGAGGTTGGGACTATTCTCAATTTTCGCAGAACCCCATATTTTCCCCATCTACTACATTCACCGATGTACATTTCATAAAATAGGTCAAGAACCGAACCCTTTCGGCGCACCAAAGTCAAAAAATTGGGTTTTAACGATATAATTTTACAGTTATTTGTTCATATACCATTAAGAAAGACTGAAACCCAAAAAAGGAGATTTAAAGGGTATGTTTTAATATGCTTTTGAGAATTGATCGATTTAGTCGAATGCTGCAACCAGAAAGAGAAGAGAAATAAAAGAAACTAAACCTGTCGACAGCATTTACAAATCATTGTATACTTTTAGCAGGGGGGGGGGGGGGTTGGGGTGGGTTTGGGCTATGGGCTAGTCTATATCAAATTGAAAAATTTCAATTAATCATTAAGAGTAATGTTTTTAGTTGAGGTAAAATTACCCCCAAGGGTTTTTACAGAAAAGGAAAGGGGTTGGTGAGGGTCTAAATTTTTTAACCGTTTTATCCCGCTGGCTTTTTTAAAGAGGGGGCACAATCCCAAATTTAAATGCATCGGGGCAGGCCCTCCAAAAGTGGCAGGTTGATTAATATGTTTAGATCAATGAGGACATCCTTTTTTTCCCGTCAGAAGTCTTTGGAATTGGGGCAAA
>NW_027624715.1:0-7870 GCF_034508935.2 Berghia stephanieae | reverse complement strand
AAGTGTACACCAGTCGGGAGTGAAACCTGAGACTAAGTTTATCGGCCGGTTTCGGCGGGTTTCGTAAAAAAGAATTAGTGCTTTATTACGAAACCCGCCGAAACCCGCCGAAACCCGACAATATCCGGCAAAGTTATGGGAGTTTGGCAACAGTGGGGGGTGATCCTGGGAGTCAGGGAATTGCACACCAGTGGGGAGTTAACCTGGGACTGTGTAAAAAGGATATCAGTGGGAAATAAACCTGGGACTAAAGGGAGATGGATACCATTGAAAGTTGAAGCCGGATATGGGAATTGAGTACCAGAGGAGAATGAACCTGACACTATAGAAGGTGGGCGCCAGTGGGGAGTGAACCTGGGATTCAGGGAATTGCACACCAGTGGGGAGTTAACCTGGGACTGTGTAAAAAGGATATCAGTGGGAAATAAACCTGGGACTAAAGGGAGATGGATACCATTGAAAGTTGAAGCCGGATATGGGAGTTAAGTACCAGAGGAGAATGAACCCGACACTATAGGAGATGGGCGCCAGTGTGGAGTGAACCTGGGACTCAGGGAAGTGCACACCAATTGGGAGTTAACCTTGGAATGTGGGAGATGGATAACTGTGGGTATCCGAGCCGAACTATAGGAGTTGGGTGCCAGAGGAGAATGAACCTGACACTATAGAAGGTGGGCGCAGTGGGGAGTGAACCTGGGATTCAGGGAATTGCACACCAGTGGGGATTTAACCTGGGAATATGTAAAAAGGATATCAGTGGGAAATAAACTGGGACTAAAGGGAGATGGATACCATTAAAATTTGAAGCTTGGTATGAGAGTTTGGTACCAGAGGGAGAATGAACCTGACAAAAAGGGGGTGGGCGCCATTGGGGAGTGAACCTGGGACTATGTAAACAGGATATCAGTGGGAAATAAACCTTGGACTAAAGGGACATGGATACCATTGAAAGTTGAAGCCGGATATAAGAGCTTGGTACCAGAGGAGAATGAACCTGACAAAAAAGGTGGTGGGCGCCATTGGGGAGTGAACTGGGACTATGTAAACAGGATATCAGTGGGAAATAAACCTTGGACTAAAGGGACATGGATACCATTGAAAGTTGAAACCGGATATGAAAGTTTGGTACCAGAGGAGAATGAACCTGACACTATAGGGGGTGGGCGCCAGTGGGGAGTGAACCTGGGACTATGTAAAAAGGATATCAGTAGGAAATAAATCTGGGACTAAAGGGAGGTGGATACCATTGGGAGTTAAAGCCGGATTTGGGAGTTGGGTACCAGAGGAGAGAGAAACCTGACACTATAGGAGGTGGGCGCCAGTGGGGAGTGAACCTGGGACTATGTAAAAAGGATATCAGTGAGAAATAAACCTGGGACTAAAGGGAGATGAATACCATTGAAAGTTGAAGCCGGATATGAGAGTTTGGTACCAGAGGAGAATGAACCTGACACTATAGGAGGTGGACGCCAGTGGGGAGTGAACCTGGGACTATGTAAAAGGATATAGTGAGAAATAAACCTGGGACTAAAGGGAGATGAATACCATTGAAAGTTGAAGCCGGATATGAGAGTTTGGTACCAGAGGAGAATGAACCTGACACTATAGGAGGTGGGCGCCAGTGGGGAGTGAACCTGGGACTATGTAAAAAGGATATCAGTGAGAAATAAACCTGGGACTAAAGGGAGATGGATACCATTAAAATTTGAAGCTTGGTATGAGAGTTTGGTACCAGAGGAGAATGAACCTGACACTAAAGGAGGTGGGCACCAGTGGGGAGTGAACCTGGGACTATGTAAACAGGATATGAGTGAGAAATAAACCTGGGACTAAGGGAGATGAATACCATTGAAAGTTGAAGCCGGATATGAGAGTTTGGTACCAGAGGAGAATAAACCTGACACTATAGGAGGTGGGCGCCAGTGGGGAGTGAACCTGGGACTATGTAAAAAGGATATCAGTGAGAAATAAACCTGGGACTAAGGGAGATGAATACCATTGAATGTTGAAGCCGGATATGAGAGTTTGGTACCAGAGGAGAATGAACCTGACACTATAGGAGGTGGGCGCCAGTGGGGAGTGAACCTGGGACTATGTAAACAGGATATCAGTGGGAAATAAACCTCGGACTAAAGGGAGATGGATACCATTGAAAGTTGAAGCCGGATATGAAAGCTTGGTACCAGAGGAGAATGAACCTGACACAAAAGGGGGTGGGCGCCAGTGGGGAGTGAACCTGGGACTCAGGGAATTGCACACCAGTGGGGAGTTAACCTGGGAATATGTATAAAGGATATCAGTAGGAAATATATCTGGGACTAAAGGGAGATGTATACCATTGGGAGTTGAAGCCGGATTTATTTCCCACTGATATTCTTTTTTAGATATTCACAGGTTAACTCCCACTGGGGTGCAATTCCCTGACTCCCAGGTTCACTCCCCACTGGCGTCCACCTTTTATAGTGTCAGGTTTCATTCTCCTCTGGTACCCAACTCCTATAGTTCGGCTCGGATACCCACAGTTATCCATCTCCACAGTCCCAGGTTAAACTCCAAATTGGTGTGCACTTCCTGAGTCCCAGGTTCACTCCCCTCTGGCGCCCACCCCTTTTGTGTCAGGTTCATTCTCCTCTGGTACCAAGCTTTCATATCCGGCTTCAACTTTCAATGGTATCCATCTCCCTTTAGTCCGAGGTTTATTTCCCACTGATATCCTGTTTACATAGTCCCAGGTTCACTCCCCACTGGCGCCCACTCCTATAGTGTCAGGTTCATTCTCCTCTGGTACCAAACTCTCATATCCGGCTTCAACATTCAATGGTATTCATCTCCCTTTAGTCCCAGGTTTATTTCTCACTGATATCCTTTTTTACATAGTCCCAGGTTCACTCCCCACTGGCGCCCACCTCCTATAGTGTCAGGTTTCTCTCTCCTCTGGTACCCAATCCCAAATCCGGCTTTAACTCCCAATGGTATCCACCTCCCTTTAGTCCCAGATTTATTTCCTACTGATATCCTTTTTACATAGTCCCAGGTTCACTCCCCACTGGCGCCCACCCCCTATAGTGTCAGGTTCATTCTCCTGGTACCAAACTTTCATATCCGGTTTCAAACTTTCAATGGTATCCATGTCCTTTAGTCCAAGGTTTATTTCCCACTGATATCCTGTTTACATAGTCCCAGGTTCACTCCCACTGGCGCCCACCCCCTATAGTGTCAGGTTCATTCTCCTCTGGCACAAACTTTCATATCCGGTTTCAACTTTCAATGGTATCCATGTCCCTTTAGTCCAAGGTTTATTTCCCACTGATATCCTGTTTACATAGTCCCAGGTTCACTCCCCAATGGCGCCCACCCCCTTTTTTGTCAGGTTCATTCTCCTCTGGTACCAAGCTCTTATATCCGGCTTCAAACTTTCAATGGTATCCATGTCCCTTTAGTCCAAGGTTTATTTCCCACTGATATCCTGTTTACATAGTCCCAGGTTCACTCCCCACTGGCGCCCACCTCCTTTAGTGTCAGGTTCATTCTCCTCTGGTACCAAACTCTCATACCAAGCTTCAAATTTTAATGGTATCCATCTCCCTTTAGTCCAGGTTTATTTTCCACTGATATCCTTTTTACATATTCCCAGGTTAAATCCCCACTGATGTGCAATTCCCTGAATCCCAGGTTCACTCCCCACTGGCGCCCACCTTCTATAGTGTCAGGTTCATTCTCCTCTGGCACCCAAACTCCTATAGTTCGGCTCGGATACCCACAGTTATCCATCTCCCACAGTCCAAGGTTAACTCCCAATGGTGTGCACTTCCCTGAGTCCCAGGTTCACTCCACACTGGCGCCCATCTCCTATAGTGTCGGGTTCATTCTCCTCTGGTACTAAACTCCCATATCCGGCTTCAACTTTCAATGGTATCCATCTCCCTTTAGTCCCAGGTTTATTTCCCACTGATATCCTTTTTACACAGTCCAGGTTAACTCCCCACTGGTGTGCAATTCCCTGAATCCAGGTTCACTCCCCACTGGCGCCCACCTTCTATAGTGTCAGGTTCATTCTCCTCTGGTACTCAATTCCCATATCCGGCTTCAACTTTCAATGGTATCCATCTCCCTTTAGTCCCAGGTTTATTTCCCACTGATATCCTTTTTACACAGTCCCAGGTTAACTCCCACTGGTGTGCAATTCCCTGACTCCCAGGATCACCCCCCACTGTTGCCAAACTCCCATAACTTTGCCGGATATTGTCGGGTTTCGGCGGGTTTCGGCGGGTTTCGTAATAAAGCACTAATTCTTTTTTACGAAACCCGCCGAAACCGGCCGATAAACTTAGTTCAGGTTCACTCCCGACTGGTGTACACTTCCCTGAGTCTCGGGTTCACTCCCCACAGTTTGTCTACTTCCCATAACTTGCTGTATATTGTCGGGTTTCGCCGGGTTTCGGCGGGTTTCGGCGGGTTTCATAAAAAGCACTGGTTCTTTTTTACGAAACCCGCCGAAAACCCAGTCCCAGGTTCACTCCCAATGGTGTACACTTCCCTGAGTTCTAGGTTCACTCCCCACAGCCACCTACTTCCCATAACTTTGTCGGGATTCGTCGGGTTTCATCGGGTTTCGGCGGGTTTCGGCGGGTTTCGGCGGGTTTCGCAGGGTTTCGGCGGGTTTCGGCGGGTTTTCGTAAAAAAGACACACCGTAGGTTATAGGTGACTCCTGGAATGTTTGTCACGACTATAATAACAGTAATCGCGTGAAGGTTACTGTAATTATTTAGACGTACGATTATCCTCATTCGATTATAAGACTCGATACTCGAGGCGGCGTTCAGATGTTTGGGCGTGTTCGAAAATATGAATAAGATAAATAATCAATTAACAGGAAAGAAGTAAGAAATTTGCCACATCAGGAGTTTGGAGCAGCAGGTAAGGGACGGTGGTAATAATGGGCATGGTGGGCAAATACCAGCCTGTTTTTTTCAGTTATATGCTGTATTACCAGGTCCGAAATAATCAAATTTAAATTAGATAATTTCAAAAGTTACTACTTAAACTTGATACTTCGTACTGAAATCAATTTGTGTGTATTTTTGATAGATTGCGAATCACCATGCACCCCGTAATGCATAAACCAGGATACGCTACTGTTCTGTTTATCACCCCCCCCCCCCCTCCCCAACCACTCCACTCCACTCCGCCCACATCGTCATCTCATCGTCACGTCGCCTGACGGTGAACTAACTCCGATTTTTGCTGTCTGGCCTCTCTTGTACTAGGTCGGGCTAATTCAAATGAGCCCACCTTATTAACGAGTGAACACTAAATAGAGATTTTGGCAAACGAACTTTTTCTTATTTATTGCCTTACTTGTGCTGGAAAGGTTCCAGTATTGAATTAAATTTATTAATTTACTAATATTATATCAATTTAGTATTAATTTTTGTTGTTTTTATATTTGTTTATCCATTTAAATTATTTCTTTTTTTTCTCGTTTTCTTTAGTGTTTCTCCAAAACTCATTTATTTAAATTGTTTTCTTATTTGTTTGTTGTTGTTTTTTGTTGTTTTTTTGTTTTGTTTTTTTTTTAACAAATTAATTTGTTAGTTCTTCTTTTTTTATTCTTAAAGTAATTACCGCTGTATTTTTATTGCCAGACTAAATAATTTTACAAAACAATGTTATTTTCTATTGTATTCCCTCTAATAAAACAAAACACTTTTATTCAAAAGTCACGACAAAATAAATATATAAAATACAACCACCATTTTGGTTTTCTCAACAATTGAATTAGTATACGAGAAATACTCTTCTGAGTAAGGACAGAGTTGAATTCTAACTAAGTTATAGAGGAAATAAATACGTTTAAAAGTTAGGGTGGGCAGATTCCGTACTTGCCCGTCCTGAAGCTAATAAATACATAAGATGGCTCGCGATGAAGAGCGGGAAGCTAGGGGTTGGTTGGGTAAAGAGCAAAGATAACAGGGTCGTCATTGTGATGATAGTCAAAACGAATGCATGAGGAGAGATGGTAACATTATTTTGTCTTAATTGTATTGTATGAATTATTGGCGAAAGCCTAAGATTAAATAAACTTTGTTTTTGTTTGTCTTATTTTGACTATGGAACTGATACTTGTCATAGCAGACCTGCCTACTTTAAATAGGAAATAAAAATCGTTGTTTTCAGGGCTAATAAAATCGTAGATATTTTAACTACTCTTTAAAAAATCACCGGAATTTTCGTCTGTTTTGATAGATATCAAATTTTAAAAAACGAGAAAAAAAAATTGGAAACGTAATAATGATGGTGATGGTGGCAGTGATAGTGGTAGCGGTGGTGGTAGTAGTAATGATGATGGTAATATTATTATTATTATTATTATTATTAATTATTATTATTATTATTATTATTATTATTATTATTATTATTATTATTATTATTATTATTATTATTATCATTATTATTATTGTTATTGTTATTATTATTATTATTATTATTATTATTATTATTATATTATTATTATTATTTATTATTATTATTATTATTATTATCATTATCATTGTTATTATTATTATTATTGTACGTATTGGTGGTATTACTATTGTTGTATTTTTTTTTATTTTTTTTTTTGGGTTTTTAATGTATCAGTTTATTGTTTGGTTCCATTTACCATTTTTTTCCCCACTTTCATGTATGTGGTCATCAAATTGTATGATTTATTGGCGAAAGCCTAAGATTGAATAAACTTTGTAATATCGTATGGTAACCATCATTGTCGACGACATCGTCGTTGTCATCATAATCATCATCATCATTAACAACAACAACAACAACAACAACAACAACAACAACAACAACAACAACAACAATATTAACAAGTACAACAATAGCAATAAAAACAATATCAACATCATCATACAATTTCCGTCATCGTCTCCACAACTATCATTCTAACCAACAGCACCACCAAAACCACTACCATAATTACATCCTCCCTCACTGCCTCGTCTTCCTCCTCCACCACCACCACCGCTACACTATTACAACCACTACTACCACCGGCACAATCATTCTAACCAGCAGTAAAAATTATGCAATTTGAGCTCTGAATGAAACTCGAGTCATATCGCTGTTGTTGCTTCTCGATGAAAACTTTAAGGTTACTACGTACTACTGAAAACCAGTAAATTTTAACAGAAATATTAATATCGCCGTTGAGGGATTAAAGCATCTCTTTAATTTTTCGAGTGAACGAAATGGACTTGTATTGTCAAGGGTGTTGTCGCTTATGTCTCGTCGCTTTATTTTTTAGTTGTATTCTCTTTCGTGATTCATCTTTGATTACGTTTGGAATAATTAAAATCTACTGGTATTGTCATTTCATTGTGAATGTGATTATTTGTGGTTGAAATATTTTTTGTTTAAAGGTGAAAAAAAATAAATAAAAAAATAATTTAATTAAAGAAAAAAAAATCACACACACACACACACCACACAACACACACATATATATATATATATATATTATATATATATTATATATATATATATAATTATATATATATATATATATATGACCGAATCATCTTTGCCCCACCACTGTAAATAGGCTAGAACCGCCACTGAGCAGTAACGAGTATCTGAAAGAAAAATCGAACTTGAAGCGGTGGAGATGAATAGATGAACAAGTGTGTATTTCATATTTCGTATATGGAGATAAAGAGAAAAAATTTAAGGCGAGAATAATAATAGAATATATGCAGTAAGACACTGGGGTACCTGTAGCTCAGTTGGTAAAGCACTGACTTCACACACACGGGACCGAGTCGACCAGGGTGAACTGGAATTAGTTTCTGACCCACGCCCCCCCCCCCCCCT
>NW_027624714.1:0-7872 GCF_034508935.2 Berghia stephanieae | reverse complement strand
ACTACTACTACTACTACTACTACTACTTACTACTACTACTAGTACTACTACCACTACTACTCCTGCTACCTACTTACTACTACTACTACTAACCTTACTACTACTACTACTACTATTACTATACTACTGCTACAACTACTACTATTTCTCACCACAACTGTATCTCTTTATTATTGTACATCAAGCTCTAAAAACGTCAACCTTCAACTACTTGGGGTGTAATCAAGACGTCTAAGGTTCATTTCCCCATTCGATGGAAGGCTGCTCTGCTTTTTGGGGGAACTTGTTTATTTTTTTTTCTTCTTCCTGCTTTGTTGCTATTGTATTTCTAAAACAATTGCAGTTGTTTATCTCGCACCTGTACCTGATACACCTAATTATGTCACCTTTAAAAGAAAGGTAACTGTGGCAAAAAAACAGGACAAATGTTTTGCTAATACATGGATAATGTCCCTTGGTTTCTTACTACTTACAGTTACATATAGTGACGTACTCAGAAATATCATAGTCCTCAGGGGCAATAGACCCATGGAGTTGCAGGCAGGTAAATCCGGTCTATCATCCTTGTGTACAGCGTTGAATTGGACAATTGGTATTCATTTGCTACACTGTTGACTAGGACGGGAGAACGGCGCGGAAATAAACTGAGGCTCCCAAAGTTCTCTATTGACTGTGGGCTACTAAAGGGTTTTAGACAACATCATTGTTTTATGTGTGTTGTATAGATAAATGGTATGATGGGAACCATAACAAATAGTTGTAAATATCTCGGACGTCGAAAAAGGCCGAAAAAAGAATTACACAATCAAACGGACGTTTCGGAGTGAGGATCATTGGAGGAGGTATGTTAAAATGGGGGAGGGTTGGTGTGTTGTTGGTTGTTGGTTGTTGTTGTTGTTGTTGATGTTGAGTTGTTTGTTGTTGTTGTTGGTATGTTTTTGATGTAGTATGTAGTTAGATGTTTAAGATTTATATTAGGTTGTAGTAGTAGTAGCAGTTGGAGTAGTAGTATTTGTTGGTGTCGTGTGGTCTAGTTAGTAGTAGTTAAGTAGTGTTGTAGTAGTTGGAGGTGTAGTTAGTTAGTAGGTGTATGGGTTATAGTTGTAGGAGTAGGTAGTGAGTTGATTGTAGTATGGTAGTAGGTTGTAGTTGTATAGGAGTTGGAGTATTAGTTAATAGCTAGAGTAGTCAGAGGTGTAGTAGTAGTAGTAGTAGTAGTAGTAGTAAGTACGTGTAGGGTTGGAGGAGTTGAAGGAGGAGTAGTTGGTAGGGAGAGGATAGGAAAAAAGGTAAGTTGTAGTTGTCAGTGTGTCGTTACTGGTGGTGGTAGGTGGTGATGCAGGCTAGTCTTGGTGGTGGCTGCTTAAGTTGGTGTGAGGTGGAGGCGCCATATAAGGAGGTGGTGTTGGAGGTGGAAGGATGGGAGTAGTAGTATAGTTGATAGTAAGTGTAGGAGGAGTTTGTTAATAGTGTTGTTGTTATTGTTGGTTGTAATAGGTCAGGAGTCGTTGTGTTAGTAGTTGTTATGGTTTTATAAGTAGTAGCAGTTTTTTGTAGTAATACCTAATACTAATTAACTAAGTTAGTAATAGTAGTTAGTAGGTTAGTAGTTTATAGAGTTAGTAGTTCAGTGTAGTAGTAGAGTATAGTAGTAATAGTATTAGTAGTTAGTAGTAATATAAGTAGTAGTAGTAGTAGTAGTAGTAGTAGTAGTAGTAGTAGTAGTAGTAGTAGTAGTAGTAGAAGAAGAAGAAAAGAAGAAGAAGTAGTAGTAGTGTAGTAGTAGTAGTAGTAGTAGTAGTAGTAGTAGTAGTAGTAAGTTAGTAGTAGTTAGTATTAGTAGGAGTAGTAGTAGTAGTGTAGACAATTGAAGAGAAGAAGAAAAGGAGAAGAGAAGAAGGAGAAAGAAGAAAGAGAAGAAGAAGAAAGGGAAGGAAAGAGAAGAGTAAGAGGAAAGAAGAAGAAAGTGAAGAAGAAAGAAGAAGAAGAAAAAACTGCAGAGCAGCAACAACAAACAACAACTACATACAACATACGAATGTTGACAAAATGTCGACTACCCTCGTTCTGGGAGATTCCTAATAAGCTGGTGTATCCGTGGACTTAGAACTGTATCTAGGTAGGTATTATCCTTAACTCCGGTGGGAATGAGTCTTCATCGTCGGGTTGTGGAATGATGAAGTATTCTCCCAAAGGCATGATTCGAAACGTTATTGAATCCACTTGTACTGAACGTCTTAGATATATGATCAGCGAATTGTCTTATTAAAATGGATCGAATTAAATCAAAAACCTATAAGTAAAATATAGTGTCTTGTGCGACGTGCACTTATTTCCAGTTATGACCGAACCCATTTCATTATGGGCTCATTGTTGTAATGGAAATCTAAACAACAACAAAATGACAACCGCACCTAATCCATTGAAACAATGTTTAAAACTAGAGCCAATTATAATTGCGTCTCGGATGTCAGCACTGACTGCAAAAATGTACACGTCCGGTTATGGCATTTCTCTAATGCTTCATTTTAAATTAATAAAGAATACGATTTTTGAAAATTTTGTCCCAGAAAGTGTCCGTCAAATAATCGCCCCAATCTATTTAAATGACTTTAATTTTGTTCGCAAAAACACTCAAAACCTTGGGACTTGATTTGAAGCCCCTCCTACTTGATAGATATGTGTACAACCTAGATAAATACGGATCAAATCCACAAACACAAGTTGCACTGCATGACCTCGGTATACCGTGTTAAGTTTTACACATCAATTTGTTAAAATGGGACCCACTCAAACGACGAGTACATATAGGAGGTCTGACATCCGAACATCTTATGGGCCTAGTTTGGATTATTTGTAATGTACATATTTTGAATCTTTTTTTTTTTTGGAGATTTCCATTACAGCAATGAGCCATAAGAAATTTGGGTTATAAGCCTGAAAATAAAGGGCAAGTCGGATCTCAACATATATTATTACTGTTATGAGACAATGATATCTTCTATTAAAGATTCCGATCACAGAAAAGGCCTAAATCAAAGTTACACTCCGATTCACGTCCATGATAATACAGCACACTATCGGGTCCTCTGACTCTGATATTTACCTCGTGTGTAGGAGGCAAATCAATTTAACACGTGTTAGAAAATCTTGGGTCCCTTGAGTATAGGCATGGGGTTTTTCCACAGATGTGTGTGATGATAATATAGAAACGCTTAGTTGAACGGGATTCAGTGGATCGTGACCATAACACAGATCGACAGCACACACGCAATACAAGGTGATCACATACATTACACTCTAATTGGTATGGATGACATTTGTGGGTAGTGTAACGATGTGATGGTGGATTGTGGTGTACAAAGTCTGGAGGGGGGGGGGTGCGTGGTGGGAGGGTGTTGTCAAGGTAGGATACTTATTATTATTAGTAGTAGTAGTCGTGTAGTTAGTAGGTAGTAGTAGTTTGTAGTGTAGTAATAGAGTTAGTAGAGTAGTAGCGTTTCGTCGTAGTCGTCGTCTTACATTATTTATTATAATTATCGTAGTAGTAGTAGTAGTAATAGCTAGTGTAGAGTAGTAGTAAATATAATAGACGTCGTATATAGTAGTAGTAGTGTAGTCACGTAGCTAGTAGTAGTAGTGTAGTAGTGTAGTAATAGTAGTACGTGTAGTCGTAGTAGGAAGGTCGAGTATTACTACTACTACTAATACTACTACTATTAAACTACTACTACCACCAAGCAACAACAACTCTATACTACTTACTACTACTCCACTTACAATACTATTACTACAACTACTACTACTGCTACTACTATACTACTACTACTACTCACTACTACTACTTCTACTACTAATACGCATCATATCATATCTTGTCGGCCAGTGAGTGTCAGCCAGTCCCGGGCAGTCTGGTTGCATTCCCTCAGGTCAGCCATGGTTGCAGTGAGACACAGCGAGCTTTCAGGGGCACTGGAAGTGGTCCATGTTGTCTGGGGTGACCGCTCCATGGACATTCAGTTGCCCGGTGAGAGCATTTTCCATTTAAAGAGGTTATGAGTGGGCGGTGTTTCCCACCTTTGCTCTTGCTCTGTTCAACGACACCCATTCCTTTTCTCTTGAGGTCTGTGACTGCTGGGTTGCTTTTCTGTTGGGGGCTGGAGTGCATCGTTTGCTTTCTTGTCCCATTCTACCCTTTGTCAGGCGATAAGAATGCCTGTGTAGGTACCCTGGGTTGAAAGGCTATCTACTGTGAGGAAGCTTTTAATGGATTTGTCCTGCTTTTGGGCACGACAAAATTGTGGTCATGATGCGGGGTGTCTCCTCGGTCATTTTCCTGCATTTGTATTTTTGTATTTGGGCACTGAGGTGTCCATACGGAGGTGTAGTGGGGTATTCTTGCCTGCACGGTATAGACCGTGGTAATGTGTTGCTATCACGCTGGCCGCTTCTGATCCGGAAGGAGTTGTTGAGCTCGGGGGTTATAGCTTGGAGGGCATGGCATGATCGGGCCCTTCAGCGGAGCAGTACTCCTGCAGTTTGAGTTGAGGAGGGCCTTTGCTGTGGGGACGGTGTGGGGGTCGGGGCTGGTCCCCTGTGCAGGTGTGCCAGCTTGACTTGGAAGGGCATTAAGCGGGGTCATGTTGCCTTGGTCGGTCTCTCGCGAGGGTCCTCTGAAGGACAGAGTCCGATCAAGCGTCACTCCGAGGTACACTGGGTGGTAGTTGTACTCTAATGTCTGGCCATTCCACTTGATGTAAGTTTTTTGGGGGCTTGGTGGTTGTTGAGGTGAAATGCACACACTTGTGTTTCCCTGGGTGGTCGTTCAGCGAGTTTTTAGTGTAGTACTTTGTAAGGGGGGTCTAGGGCCCTTTGTCAGTCTGCTCTCGATTGGTTGGAAGGACACACCCTGTGTTGCGAGGCATAGGTCATCAGATAATTAAAAATCGGCGGATATTTGGGAACCAGGCCGATCATTTGTATATATGTTGAAAGTGTTGGAGCCAGCACTGATCCTTGGGGAAGACCATTCTTCTGGTGCGCCACCTGCTCTTCCGGCCATCCATTTCAACAAAGAAGCGCCTGTTTTCGAGAAGTGATGGATAATATTTACAATTTCTTTTTCTTTTATGTTTAGCCACTTTGAGGAGTAGGATCTTGTGATTCACTGTGTCATAGGCTGCAGTGAGGTTTGACGAAAAACTGTGCCAGTGACCCGTTTTGTCTCAAACCCATCTTCTATGAAATTGGGGTAAGGTTTAGGAAGTTGACCATGTTGACCGTCTGGTCGGAATCCGCCTGGTCGGAGACAGTTGTTCGCTAGACTGGTGACATGCGGGACATAAACCATTCGCTAAATTTGCTTGCATTTCGTGCACAGGAGGGAGATCGGGGCGATAGCTTTTCTTGGATTTTGGATCTTTCCCCGGTTTCAGTAGGGCGACTACTCTTGCTTTCCTCCATGCACTTGGCAGCCTGTTTGTCCTTGCGCTACATTGAAGAGGTCCAATAGCCAGGATAGGGTTCTCGGGCCAAAGTGTTTGAATCATCTCAGTTGTGATTCCATCCAGTCCCGATGCTTTTCCTGCCTTCAGATGGGACAAGGCTCTAGTAGCTCCTCCAGGTAAAAGATCAAGATGATCTTCACTATCCTTGAGGGCTTGTCCTTCACGTTTCAGGGTTTTAGTTGGCCTCGTGCTTTCTTGGCTGGTTTCCCATTCAGTAAAGCGATTTCTATTTGGGGTCAGGTTTACGCACCCACCTTGCTGGGTATTTTTGTCATTATTCATTTTTAAAATTTGTTCCGGGCCTTTTTGTGTTTAGGTATATTGGGGGAGGTTTTTAAATTCCTTCCATCTTTTGATCTTTCATGGGCTCTATTGATGTGAGGTTTTTCTTCCCCATTCTGGGGTTTTTTCATAAAAGGACCACCTTGTATAATTCAATGTATCTTTCATATGTTTCTTGCTTCATTTTGGGAACGGAATATAACTTTTTCGGCATCCCCTGGGGATGTTTTCTTTGAATTTCCCTATGAGTGTTTTAAAGTGTCGTATCTTGTGGGGGCCTTTTTTATATTGGGATTCATTGTCTAAATCTTTTGTAAAGTTTTCCCAATTTTTTTTCTAAAATTGAAAGTAATATCGCATTTGATTTGAGGGCTTTAACAGCTGTTGAGTGAGGTAAAAGGTCTGGTTTAGATTTCGGATAGGCCACCAAGTCCTTTCAAATTTAAATGTTGAGAGGGAAAAACCAGGTCCCGGGTTTAACCTTTTCCACCGGGCACTGTAAAAGGTTTTCTTGTCTTTGGGGGTTTTTTTGGGAAATTGTGAGCATTGCCGGCCGCCCATTCCCCAAAAGCATTCCGTCAAGGGTTTTTTTGCTCATTCCCCCTAATTTTATGGTGTTAAAATCCCAATGATAGGGGGTTTGGGTTTTTATCGGATGATTCTTTTGGGCCCCCTTGAAATGGGTTAATGGGGGGTTTTTTACCAGATATGAGGTAATCAGTGTTGTTTTTTACTCTGAGAACTCAAAGTCATTTTCTGAGTGATCATCGCTTTTCAGTATGGGAATTTTTCTCGAGTGTACATGGCACTTCCATATTCTGGGTGTTCGTGGTGTATTACTAGTTGCATGCAGGTATGCAAGGGGGTTTTGAGTCTTTGTGGGTTTCCTGTAAGCAAATTATATCGGGCTTTTAGCTCTGTCAGTATCTTGCATTTGGTATGGGAGATTCCTTCTGTGTTGTAACTTAAAAACATTGAAGTTTTCCAATTGTCTGGGCCGAGGGGCTATCCTTTAAAGCCCAATTTATTTCTGCACGTAGGGGTAGCAACCCGTCTCCTTCAAAAGGAAGAACGGAGCACGAGGGAACTTTTGCTACTTCTCCCATACTACTACAACTATATAAATATACTTCTACTATACTACTACTACTACAAATACTATATATACTACTATATACTACTATACTATATACTACTTAAATTCTACTACTACTAACTACACTAATACACACTACTACTACTACTATACTATTCACTACTCTACTACTACTACTCATAATTTTATACACTACTACTACTACTACTACTTTCAACTACTACTATACTACAACTACTACTACTACTACTAGTAGTAGTAGTAGTAGTAGTACTACTGTAAATGATAAAAACCCAAAAATAAAAATAAAATAAAAATAATATAATAATAATAAAATATAATAAAAGAAGAAGAAGAAGAAGAAGAAGAAGAAAAGAAGAAGAATAGTAAAAAATAATAAAAATAAAATAATAAAAAATAAAAATAATAATAATAATAAAAATAATAATAAAAAAATGATAATAAAATAATAATAATAATAATAATAATAATAATAATAATAATAAAAAATAATGATAATAATAATAATAACAATAAAAATTTTAATAATAATAAAAAATAATAATAATAATAATAATAATAATAATAATAATAATAATGTTAATAACAATAATAGTATCAATATCATTCTTTTCTTCTTCTTCTTCTTCTTCTTCTTCTTCTTCTTCTTCTTCTTTCTTCTTTTTCTTTCTTCTTCTTCTTCTTTTTATTTTTTATTTATTATTATTATTATTACTATTTATTTATATTATTATTTATTATTATTATTTATTATTATTTTTTATTTTATTATTAATATTATTATTATTATTTAATTATTATATTATTATATTATTAAATTTTTATTACATTATTATTAAATTTTTATTATTAATATTATTAATATTACTTATTATTTATTATTAAAAAGTATCACTATATTTAACTAAAGTAGGATTTGTGCCCAAAACCAAAAAAACCCCATTTTTTTAAACCCCCCCCCAAACA
>NW_027624713.1:0-7875 GCF_034508935.2 Berghia stephanieae | reverse complement strand
TGGTTTATGTATGTAGTTTTTTGTATGTATGCTGAAAGTTGTATGTATTATCTGTTTGATGTATGTAGTATGTATGTAGTAGGTGTATGTATTAGATGTATGTATATGTAGTTTTTATGTATGTAGATCTTAAAGGTTACCATGTTTGTCTGGTGAAATTGATATAAGAATTAGCTTTAAATCCAGTTCGAATAGGGAAATTTTTTAATTTTTTTTTTTTCAAAATTTAAAACTGAAATTTATGAGTCAAGTTAAAGTTTGATTTTACCTGAGTTACTCCAAATAAAAATTTTTAGACAATAGTAAAAATTTTTGTTTGGTAAAGAGTTTTAATTAAATTTTGATTGGCGGAATGAAAAGGGGGCCCCCGGGGAAGTGTCTGAAAAATTTACGACAAAAAGAAAAAAAAAACATGTTGTCTGCTAGTTTTCCATTTTCCTTGTATATGCGAGTTTTCGATGGAGATTTTCCCTGTTACTTTGAGATTTTGGGGAAATAGAAGGTTTTCACTTGTGAATATTATGTGTTTTATTATCAACATGACAACAAAAAAAAAAAAAGTTTTCTTTTTTAAATTTCCCTGTTTTTTAGACATAAAAAAGGGAAACAGAATGTTTTCTATCGTAAATTATCTGTTTTCTGTTACAAGATAGGATGAAAAAAAATGTTGAAAGAGTAAGAAAATCTATATTCCATTAATGGAAAAGGGGAAAATTGGCGGCTTTTGCAGTGAGAATTAAATTTTTTTTTATAGCTAAAATGGGTATGAGGTTTTTCCAGTTCATTTTCTGTTATTTAGATATCAAGAGGCCCCGGTCGTGTTTACAGTGAGTATTTTATGTTATTTTATACAAGGAAAAGGAAAAAAAGGATGTTTTAAACAACAAGTTAGGAAAATATTAAAGGAACAAAATTTGTCTTTTGGGTGTTTTCAATTGACTCGGGGTGGAAAAAGATCGTTTTTATAGTAAGTATGTGGGCTAGTGGGTTTTGTATTTTGACATCGCTTTCGGATCGGAAGGTCCTGGGTTCGGCCCCCTTTTCAACGCAAGTGATTCCTTGGAAAAAAGGCTCTTTCAAACATGTTTTTTCACTGTACTCGGTGTAAAATTTTGTATGTACTGGCGTTAACGCGTTGTCTCTGTCGAAAAATAATATACCCCTACAGGCTTTGCCTGTACTCATTTAGCCCTGATGTTGGCAGGGACCCTGTAAAGCGCTTGAGTACGTTGAGTGGTATTGCTCTTATAAAAGCTCTTTTTTTGTTCTTTTTTCCATTTTCTTTTATAAACAAAATAATGGGGGAAAAAAAAAATTAAGGGGTTTTTATTTTTATGCGTTGTGTGCGTGAGTGATTTTTGTGAGAGGCGCTCTGTATTAATGTCGGGGGAAAGTTTTTTGACATATTAAATTATATTGAATGAGGTGCAATAAAAATTTCCCCCGTATATTGAGGTTCAGTTTTTTTTTGCACCTTATGTTCTTAGGGAAAAATTGACATTTTGTTTAATTTCTTTTTAAAATTAGACTCTAGCCCGATTAACTCACCCAATCCTAGAGACATTTGTTTTTTTTTAAAAAATTGGAAAAAAAGTATTAAAAATGGATGTACTAGATAGTTTTATTCAATACTTTAAACATTCAAAATTTTAAAAATTAGCCTGATACCCCCTATAATTTGCCCCAGAAAAATGTAAAAAAAAAGGCATGGGGTAAAAGAATGGGGTAAACTAGGGTATGTCGGTGTTAGGGTTGAGTGGTTAAAAGCTCAGCCCCTTTACCAAGCACCCCTAATTATAATAAACAAGAGATTTTATTGAAATTTCCAAAATTGAAAGTGGAGTGACTGATTTACTTGTGTGGTTATGTTGAGGGTATAACCAGGGGGGAAAAACAGTGGAAAAGCTGAAACCAGGTATTGTCGATTTCTTTTTTAAAAACGTAGATTTTTTGCTATTTGAATCCTTAGTTCGAGTTTTACATATTACAGGTTGAATCCAAAGTTGAACGTTTTTGTAACTTGTAATGGACAAAATTTTGGTGTTTTTTTTTATTTTTATTAAAAAAATGAGCTATAAGGAATTGGGTTATTTGACCTGCAAAAAGGGACCTAATCTGTTGTATCTAGTTTTGTTTTCTTTGTCAATGTATTAAAGCCATGAGTGAAATTATGATGTTATTTTTATTTGGTTTTTTAAAAAAAAAAATTATCGTTAATTTTTAAATAAAAAAGTTAAGTTTCCAATCATATGAGTGTTGTTTTTGTTTTACAGTTTTGTTTTGATTTCCATTAATTGTATTTATTTTCTAACATTGTCTCCTTTTTTTTTGAATTTTTTTTTAAATACTGTTTAAAAAGTTCCTCTCCGCTTTCCTTTGTGTTTTATTATTGCAACCTTCTATAAATTTTTTGTTATTTTAATATAAAATAACAAAAATAAATGCGGGAAAATTATTAGCGCTTAACCCCGGCACCAGCTCAAAGCGCTTAATTACTAATTACTTTGGCTGAAACATACTCATTACAACACAAGCACACACCACACACACCCCAAAAATAACACACACACAAACCCAACACCAACACAAACCAAACTTTTCTTCTCTTTCATTTAAAATCGAAACAAATTTTTTTTTAAGCGAACTTTTAAAAAAATAGCCAAAGTTTCTTTTTAAACGAATGCTCGCGGTAAGGCGTTAAAAATAGAGGGCCCAAAAGAGAAAAGGATTCTTTCCAGCATTTTTCCGAATTCGGGGGACAACTTTTTTGTGGAATCAGGGCCCGAAGTAGGGGCGGGGTTTTGAATATCTTTCAATTAGTTTGAAAGGGTGGAAGGGGAGTACCTTAAAGACAACGATACACTAAAACAAAAGCTTTGAAATTTAATTTTTTTCCCCAAAGGAGCCAAGCAGGTCTGAAGTGGGTCGGCAGAGCGCACCTGCTTATGAATCTAGTTGGCCCGCGCTTTTTGGACAATCTGAGAGTTTCAGTTGTATTGCGAAACGCCAAACAACAGACATAACAAAATCCCAATTTCATAGTAGAGGGACCAACCCGGTGCTTGGTCAATCCCCAGTATGAAGTCTAATGGAAGAACTTTTTTGTTTGGAAAAAGAGAGATCAACCAAAATTTTTAACCTGTGCTCCTCGACAGTCCGAGTTTAAGAATGTGCCCAAGGTTTTTCACTTTTTCAACACTTTGAAAAGAGGTTCCCCAACTTCAAATCTGTTTCACTTTTCCCCTTCGTTCCCACATAAAGCACCCCCGTCTTATTCCATTCAGTTTTAGTCTGTTTTTTCCCATCCTTTCTTAACCTTTGGATACAATTTTTACTATTGGCTGATACTTTTTGTAAAATTTTCGATTGGAAACCAGTACATTGGTTCATCGGTTTGATGGTAAGACAGACCAGAACTTCTGTGATTTTGAAGAGGGCAACACAAAACAAAAAAAGAACGGGTCAAAGTACTGAACCCCGGGGAAAACCCCAAAATAAAAAGATTTCCTCCGATTATATTCATCCCCTAAAATCTGTTTACGATTAAAAAAATGACCTAAAAAAATAAAGCGTTTTGCACCAGACACCCCAATAAGTAATTTCTGAGTTTGAGGAAGATTGTGATCAAAAGTATCAAAAGCAGACGATAGGCAAGCAAATTCAGCAAAGAACATGAACCATTGTTATTTAAAGAGGAGACATTAACAAACCCCAACAAGTGGGTTTCCTCGAATGATGTTGCCCAAAGCAACTGAAATTTTTTTTTCAAGCAATTATTTTTAAGTGAGACGTAATTGTTTCAAAACAAGCTTTTCTGTCTTAGAGAAAAAAGGGAAAGTTAGAAAAAGGGCGTTTTTTTTTTTAATTTCTCTTTATCGAGACCCGGTTTTTTCAAAAGGGGTTTTGACATGAGAACTTTGTAAATGTTGGTACAGCCCTGACTGAAACGAATTTTAACAATACTGTAAATGGTGTTAAATTTTTTAATGCTTTTTTAAAAGGCAGTTTTTTAAGGCGTCTAAAAAAAAAATTTTTTTTGGGGGAATAATGCAATCACTATTCGCTTAGAAATTTTAAAAAATGGTTAACGAATCCCTTGAACGTGTCAAATGTTGTATGGACGATTAGACGAGAGTTCTTCCCTTGGGTATCCCTTTTTTTTAAACTTTGACAAAGCGAGTTGGTAGTCTGCCGTCGATAAGATGGGGGGGGAGGGGTTTGCGTCTGTTGTCCCAGCAGTTCCTTGGTAAAGGCAAAAAATTTGTCTCGAACGCCCCAGGTTTTGGGCTTTCTTCTAGAATTTCTTTTTGGCCCTGAAATTGCGGTTTTTGCTTATTTCTCCCGCGTGTATCGCTTTTTCGCGATCTCTGGACTTGAGCCATTTCTTTTCTGCCCGCCCCTGGCTAATCCATTAAATTTTTTTTTCGGTATTTCCAGGGTGCTTGGGGCTCATTTTATGCTTAGTTGTTAAGGGGGGATGTTTTCCACCGTACAACAATTTATCGTGGAGACCATTCGCATCTTTTTTTTTTTAAAGTTTTGGTCAAAAACTTGTTTAAAATTTTTTCAGTTTATTTTTCAAAATTTCGGATGTTTTATCTTTTTTATTCGTGTTTCATTGGAAAAAAAACGCAAAACCAATTTTTTTAAAGAGGTCAGAGATTTTAATTTATCAATATTTGGACAGGTGAAGAGAGAGAATGTTCAAGTCTGTATGAATGATCTTTGTTGGCCCTGGTTGTTTGTGGACCGCTTTTCAAGTTGAAAATGTTGTTTGGTCAATAATCTCCCGAAATACTTTCGATTTATTTTTGTTTCCGAAATTCAATGTTTAAAAATCACCCCTAAAAAATATTATGTTTTAATTCGTGTTCCTTTCAAGTGCACACTTTTCCTGCCATCAATGTTTTTGTTTATTCACCTTAACAACGTCACATCAATTATTCATTCGTATTTATTCATCCCGTTTTTTTGATAAAGGGGGGGAAACCGAAAACGTCCATTATCTCTTTTCGTTTTTTTTGAAACTTTCTTCAATTTTACTTGTTTTTTTTTTATTTTAAAATAGTTTTTTAAAATGATTTATCCCCTTTAGATATCTTCTAGAAATAAACAGAAAAGGAGTTTCCCCCCACATGTTCTTTTTTAAGGTCAGTTAACCCCCAAATGGTTGTGGTCCATTGTTATAGTGAAATACTTACTTAAACCAACATTTTTAAAACGCGTTCGAAGGTTGTTAGACCTGAAAATTTAATTTTAGTCGAGTTTTTTTTTTTCGGTCATACTTTTCCCTCTCCTGACCCTGAATAAATTGTGTCATAGCGTGCCTAATTTTAACTTATAGCTGACCTGACAAAAAGTGCCCAAAATGCCGTTTTTTGGCCACAAAAAAAAAAATAGTGAGTTTTTTCAATAGTTAAACCAAAAGGGATCATTTGTTTCATGGCTTACAAATGACAACTCACTAGGCGGTGCAAAAAAACAAATTTTGACGTCAAAATGCCGTCTTTTTGGGTTTCGTGTCGGGCTATAACTAAAAAGATGCTACGGTCAAAGCGCTATACATTCTGTACCTTACTCACAACAAAACATAAACACACAGCAAACAAAAAATAGTGTGACCCCAAAACGTTTTTGTTTCTAATCAAAATTTATTTGTGAGACTGATATCTAAAGCTGTTCTAAAAACAAAAACAAAGACACGGTGTGTTGTTTCATTTTGTTGGGAGGAAAAATGAACGGAATTTTAATTCGACATTAAAACGTCTGTGTTCGATTCCCGTCGGTTCGGCAAAATAAAAGAGTTGAGTAGACTTCTTTTTTATGATTTAAAAAAAAGAAAAGGATGGAGGAAAGTAAATGGTGGCAGGCGCACGGAGGTGGAAATTGAATGCACTCGTTTAACCCCAGAGAGCTACAATGGGAATTTATTTTCCCAAAAGGATCATTTTTAAAGTTAAACGTTTCAAATTTTATCAAATGTAGAGATTTTAAATGGGTGAAAATATGGAGGGGCATTCCGAAAGCTCCTTGGCTAGCATTTCTTTTAATTTTTATTTTCACCGTGGACCTTTTTTTCTGCGTTTTTTATTAATTTTTCAATTTTAAAAAAAATTTTACAACAAAAACCTTGATCGATTAGTGAAAGTTTAAAAATTTTTAATACGACCGACCCTTGTTTTCTTTTCCGCCGCCCTTCTGTTTGTGAAGTTCTGAAAGCAGTCCTTGGTTTGTTTGTTTTTTTTGTTTTTTTTTTTGTTTATATGTTTTTTCTACCCGGGTTTCTCGAAGTCAGAGGTTTTTTTTTTTAATGGGATTAGTTTATAAGTCTTGTAAAGGTGTTGGGTGTTTTTTTTTCCTATTAGGTTTATCATAAGTCTTAGTAAAGGTTTTTGGGTGTTTGTTTTCCCCTTAGGGTTGTCATAAGTCTTGTAAGGTGTTGGGGTTTGTTTTTCCATTAGGGTTGCCATAAGTCTTAGTAAAGGTGTTAGGGTGTTTGTTTTTCTATTTGGGTTAGTCATAGTCTTGTAAAGGAAACTGGGTGTTTTTTTTCCCATTGGGTTAGTTTAAATTTTTTGGGTTTTTCTTTTTTTTGGGTTAGTTGAGGGAATATTGGGTGTTTTCCCCTTTGCACGAGAGGTTTCGGAAAGCCTCCCAAAATCTAAAAGATATGCAAAAAAACATTTCAATAAACAAAGGTGCATCTAGTTTTCCCATTTGCCTTATCAACCACAGGCGGGAAACGTTTTGGGAAATACTAATACAAAGGTTAAAGAAAAAGGGGGAAATTCTTCCCTTTACAAAATCGAAATTAAAAGGTATTTAAAACTGTAAAAATAGTTGATACCCGATATTATAATACAGTAGATTAAAACATGGCATTTCCGCAAAATAGAACCGAAGTGCTTGATATTTGGGGTTAAATTTTAAAAATACAATGTTTATCCGAAAAAATAAATTTCGACAGATCGTGATTTTGCAAAAAAAGTTGAAACCAAACCCCCAAGTTGGCATCGGGTTTCTTAGTTTAATGTTTTGGTTTCGGTTTTTTTGTCGTTTTTTTACTCTTCATAAAAATTATTCATTCAATCATATATATATCTCATATCTCTCTCATCTTCCTCATCATCATCTAATCTCATATCTCAATAAATTATATTATTTTTATTCATCATCATGTGTCGTCGTATTATTTTATCTCATTAACATTTTTCATCATCTCATCATATATTTTATTTTAAAATTTCTAATTCACATCACCCCATCATCATCATCTCAACTCAGATTCTCATCTGTTTCATCATTAAATTTTTTCAATTTTTCCTCTTCTCTTCCTTCTATCACTTCCCATATCTCATTTATCACTCATCTCATTTCTCATCACTCTTTCTTCCATCTCTCTCATCAAAAAACATAAATCATCCAAATCACATAAACCATCATCTCATCATCATCTCTCATCATCATCATCTCTCATCTTCTTCATCTCATATCTCATCTTCATCATCATCTCATCATCTTCATCATCATCTCATCATCATCATCATATCATCCATCTTCATCATCAACTAATTTTTTAAATCTCATATCATCATCATCAAAAAACTATATCATATTTTTTACATCATATCATCACATCATCACATCATCCATCACTCATCATCATCATCATTATCATCAAAAACATCCATATTTCATAATTTCCATCTTATTTTTATCATCATATCATCTATCTCAATCTCTCTATCTATCATAATCTTTTTCATCATCATCCATCATCATCATTTTTTCAATAAATCATCTATATCATCATCATCACCAACACACAAAACATCACACCACACACACCCACCAACATCAAAACCCCCCACCTCA
>NW_027624712.1:0-7873 GCF_034508935.2 Berghia stephanieae | reverse complement strand
ATTTTTTAATTTTAAAATGTGTAATACTTTATAGAAATCAAATCGTCAAAAGACAAGTAAATAGTTTGAGCAAAAATAGATTTTTTACACTGCTTATTAGGATGAAAAAATCAACCTCTTTTTAAGTACCAATGGCTTAGCTTTTGTATATAGATTGACTTTAATCACTCATCCAAATTAAACGAAACGGCCCTAAAATCAGACATGTCCTCATTAGAACATGATTTATTCAAAAATATATTGAATTGTTAAGTTGAATTGTTTAGTTACTGTTATATTTTCCTCTCTGATCTGCTGAACTAATGCTATTCTGAGAAACCATTGTCTTTCAATCCCCGGCAAAAGCAATGTACAGTGCACATTTTTATTTTGGCAAATTCCGTTATTATCATGCAAAGATAAGTATGCGCTTGACCAAGAAGCTCACAACATTGCATCCGAGTATAACGGACCAACACACAAAACGTTTTTTAAACCCTTGGACGTTTATAGTCTGGTTAATACATTTAGTGAGAATATCTTAAACGCGGATGCAAAAAACCAAATAACAAGGACGCGAGTGGACGTCATTCTTTCCCTTATCTTAGACACCCAGTGGAAGGAAACATAAGCACACCCTCAACGGCTGTGTACTGTCGTTCAAAATATAAACAGCTGAGCTCATTGCTTGACTAACTACACGGATTTACAATAGGCGTTTATGGTATGCGTTAATTAAAATGCCCCACTAATTCGACACGCCTAATCAAACGTACGATCACACAAAACTATGTGTACTTTTTTAACATTTATACTCTGATTGTGCGATTCTAATGTGAGCTAATCTCCAACTAGGGGGTCGAAAGCAATAACAACTTCCTTGTAAAACAATCGCCATATTTGTCCGAGTGGGCTGGAGGGTGTGTCACAAATTCTAGCGTTTTGATTGGTCAAAAATTACTAATTAATTATAGTTAGAGCGAGCTAAAGATATATATATAATATATATTTATATATATATATATATATATATTATATATATATATATATATATATAGAGAGAGAGAGAGAGGAGAGAGGGTGAGGGGGGATGGGAAAAAACAAAGGGAATGCGAACCAGTAGATATATTTATATATATTTTTTATTACGGTATTTGTGGAAACCTCCGCAAGCTCGATCGGAAAAAGATATTACCTGGTTTTTTTCCCAAATAAAAAATAAATAAATGAAGTCGATGTTATCCTCTCTGTGTTTTTTTTGTAGACCGGTTTGGTGGGTGTTTGTTTGTCTCTAATAATCTAGATTTCTTTAGATAGAATGCGCTTGGCCAAGGAGTTCACAACATTGCCATCCGGAAGTATAAAGGACCAACACACAAAACTTCTGTGTAACCATGAACTTTTATAGTCTGGTTAATCAGTTTAGTGAGAACAAACTCAAAAAACGGCGGATGGCAAAAACAATAACAAAGGGCCTGAGTGACGTATCTGCATACTATCTATAAATATGAGGAATAAATTTGGTCCCCTGATGGAAAACCCCTACTGTTTCCATGAAGCCCTTCCACTTCACATTTTCCGTAGTTTTTTTTCACGATCCACGACGATTAGCCCATTGCTGCTATGCGTTTAAGTAAATTTCATAACATCTACCAGCCTGATATAGCATAATAACATACAATACTGTGTGAACTTGAACGTTTATAGTCTGATTGCTATAATTTAGTTGTAACTTAATCATTTAAAATCGCTGTCTAAAAAAAAAACAACAAATGACTGGTTGAAGTCAACTTCGTTCCTTCTATCCACGCGATGCAGATGTTGAATAGAATGTAACAGAGTTAGTGGCGGATATTGCCAGAGTGCTGGTACAAAATTTCCCCTTACATGTGACCTTTACTGTATTTTACGTAAATCTGTTCGATATATTCGCCCTGGATGTGGACCAAAATGAAGGAATGGAAGCTATTTTTTGTACAACGAAATACATTAGAAGTGTATAAGATCCCAGATGTCCATACTTTGGATCTATTTGACGACTTTATTGCCATTATTCTTGTATCACATCGACGATATTGGAGCAATTCTAGAAGGTTTATCACTACTCTTTTATTATTGTTTTCCCTCTCTTACATTAGGAGTGAATAATTCATATCGCATGCCACACATACTAGCTTTCAATGAAACGCACAATCTTCCATTCTATCCACTCATCGTCATAGTCCCTTCCAAATCGATAGACGTGTGATCACGACCTCATTCATTTAGGTCATTTGAGATGTGCCATCAAATTAGAATGCCTTACTACACGCATCGAAGGATACGATCAGCCGTTTTATTTTTATAAACAAAAATGTAAAATTACTAATAGCACTATCACACAAATGTGTGAAAAAAGTTAATCATTTATAATCCGCCGAATTAAGTATAGTGAGCACTATTTAACCTCACTGGTTGCGGAAAAAGAAACAACAAACAAGAGTGTACAGTTTGCCCAAATCAATCCAAATGGAATCAAATTTGCAGTAAAGGCCTTTGGGTGCCAGTCCGGTTTGATTTGGGGTTTGGTGTAAAAAGTTTTAGAAAAATGCAAAAATTTTTATTCGGTTAACTACTGTTCTTTGTTTTCTTTATCCGAATCTGAGTTATAATTTTGATTGCTGAATTTTAAATCTATGGATCCGTAAATGGAGTTTTCCCTGGATTTTTCATATGTTACGTTTGCATAAATGAAATTGGTAGAATGAATGTAATATTTTTTAACAAATAAATCTAAATGGAGAAACCAGGGGACGCCCGAAAATGAGTTGTGGACAATCCCCATTGTTGGGCGCCGAGATGGAAGCTTCAAAGTTTTCAAAGTTTATTCAATCTTAGGCTTTCGCCAAATAATCAACAATTTGATGACAACCATACATGAAAGGGGAAAAAAAAAAATGGTAAATGGAATCAAAAAAATAAACTGATACAATTAATAACCAAAAAAAATACAACAATCTTTAATACCACCAATACGACTTTAATAATAATAATAAATAATAATAAAAATAATAATAATAAAAAATAATAATAATAATAATAATATAATTAATAATTAATAATAAAATAATAAAAATTTAATAATAAAAATAAAATAAAAAATAATAATAATGATGGACAATAATAAAAAAACAATAAATAATAATAATAAATAATAATAATAATAATAATATAATAATAATAATAATAAAATAGTAAAAATTAATAAAAAAATAAAAATTTTTTAATAATAATAATAATAATAATTTAATAATAATAATAAATAATAATAATAATAAATAATAAATAATAATAAATAATAATAAAAATAATAATAATAATAATAATTTAATAATAATAATAATAATAATATAATAATAACAATGTTTATATTACCATCTTCATTTACAAAACCGTTCAATTAGGGTTTATGGCGGACCGGCGAGGTGCCCGACTGCAAACATTCTTGCCTCTGCGACTCACCCTAGAAGACGTTGATACTGTTGAGGAATCCCTCAATATTGGGTTACAGCTGGTAAGCCACCCTATCCCATGCGCCTATGTGGTCTTGTGGTATGATAATCGCTTCGGATCGAAAGGACCTGGGTTCGAGTCCCGCTCTGACGGTGCATTAGTTCCAGTCCTTGGGAAAAGCTCTTTACTCACATTTCCCACCGTGATCAATTGTAAAAAGAGTACCGGGCTGTTAGCAGCGGGTCTCTGTCGAAAAAAATGGTATTATCGCCGAACAGACGTCATAACATGGTCCCAAAATATTGAGCATTGATGTTGGCCAGGGACTCTTTGTAAAGCGCCTTTGGGCACGCTTAGTGGGATTTTGCGCTGTATAAACGCTCATGTTTTCATCGTGACATGTTTTATAACCATTCCGTCGGATAACCTCCCCCCCCCTCCTTCACTGACTTATTTCACTTACAACAGCTACTTTTTGACCTATAAGGGCGGTCGCAAGGCTGAGGTAAATATGCATACGTCTGTAGGGAGTCAGTTTGACCGCCATTAGGTCGGGCTGTAAATTGGGGGTCTTCTAGTCAATAGGGCGCCCACACACCCAAAAAGCAAAGCCAGAGCGGGTACCGATGATTCCTGGAAAGTAGGAAGGAGACATACTGATACAGGGGGTCCAGTGGCACAAAAACTTTGTCAGGCGATTAACAGATTTATCTTTGTATTAAGGGCATCATTACAAATTTTAATTTGTTTTTTTTTTAAGGTTGTCTGACCTGCTCGAAGAATAAATGAATAAAATTTGAATCATTTTGAACACGATTGCAATCTGTGGAGATTTTTTGTATAACATTTATTTGTTTTTGTCCAAACGCACTCACGAATTGTACACTAATAAGCAAACAATTGATATTACCCCTTTCATGCAAAACTCTTTCAGTAGGCCAACTTTCTTTCTAAGTTTCTTTAACATCACCAAATCACTTTTTTTATTAAGAATAATCCATCATGTACATCCTGGATTCAAAATTGATCCCGTAAATACATTTTTTTCTAAAACATCTAGCAATGTGGTGGTTCCTGTACCCATATCTTAAAAAAATTCTTATACAAAAGCTTTTCTTTAACGAAAACATGTTTTGGGGAAAAAAAAAACTTTTTTTTATATTCATGGTTTTCCAATTGTGTGGATACAAGTGTTGAGATAAAATTCCAGATGTACATTAATGACTTTTGAAAACGAAATAAAGATATTCATTTAAGAATAGAATGAGCCTTTGTTTAAACGAGCCCTTTATAAATGCATTATCCATTTAAAAACTACAGCCCCCCATGTTGCGGTTTCTTGTGGGGACGTACTTGACACAAATAAATTCACTGTGTAAAAGATTTCCTGTGCATTTCAGATTTTGCCCCCCAAATCTTCACACCCCACCCAAACTGAAAAAGGGTTTTTCTTATTCAACCAAAAGCAACAAGTACATTATATCTATAATATTTTTCAAACAATATGAAAATGGTTCAAAAGCTATCTTGGTTTTTATAGATAGAATGAAGTTGACGTCACTCTGGCTTTTGTTATTGTTTTTTGCCATCCGCGTTTATGAGTGTTATTCACTAAACTGTATTAATGAGACTATAAACGTTTAACATAGTTTTGTGTATTGGTCCCTTATACTTCAGGATGGCAATGGGTTTTGAACTTTTTAGCCAAGCGCAATCTATTTGTTCCATACAGCGTGCTAGGGATTTTTACGATATTGCAAATTGCATTTAGAAAGGATAAACTTACGGAATTTTTCTTTATAAAAGCGGATGTATTTATTAGTAGAATTCATTAGAGAAGTGATAAATGATGTGTTTGTTTCCTTATTAAAAATGTACTTGATGTTTTTCTCACAGAACATTGACATTTATTATACGAGTTTGATAAATTTGCAGATGTTTTGGTGATTAAAACAGGACATTTTCTGCGGGACAACTCATCCATATCCTCGTTTTCTTCGAACACATTTTTGGGTGAATAAAACATGACTTGCGTGTCGTTTAAATGCATTTTAGTATGAACTATGATCAACGGACTACTTCATATCAGTCAGGAAACTATCATTGGGGTTCCAAATAAAAATTATAATGTTGTTGATGTTTTTTTTGGGTGGTTATGATGTGATGAAATGATGTTGATGGTGAGATGATGATGACGATTATGTTGATGCGATCGATGGTGCTTTCGATAATGATGATGATGATAATAATAATGGGTGGTGATGATGATGATGATGATAATTTTGATGATGATGATAATGATGATGATGATGATGATGATGATGGGTGATGTGATGTTTTATGATGATGATGATTAATGATATGAAGGATGATATATGATGTGATGATGATGATTTATGATGATGAGGGTGATGATGTTGATGATGATGATAATGATTTATGATGATAATGATTGTTGATGATGATGATGTGATGATGATGATGATGAGATTATTTCTATAAGGATAGTGATTATGATTACGATTATTAATGATGGTGATGGTGTTGATGTTATGATGATGATGATTGATGATTGATGTTTAATGATGATGATGAATATGATAATGATGATGATGATGATGATGATGATGATGATGATGATGATGTGATGATGGATGATGATTGAGGGATGATGATGTGATGATGATAATGATAACTAAGATGAAAATAAGACAAAACATGACTGCGTTATAAAAAGACACTTGAAAGGTTACATTGAAGAGATGACGTTAAATCTCATTTTCATCATTCGGGAAAAATTGTTCTTTTTGTCAATGATTGATCTCGTTAAACCCCCCCCCCCCCCCCCCCCCCCCCCCTTCCTTCTCCATAAAAAAAAAAAACCCAAACACTTTTTTAAAAAAAATGACCTTTTAAAAAACGCAATATCCATTTAAATGTGCTCGAATCGCTCTATAAGGGGTTCCTAGTAAAAAAGCAATATTAAACATGTTTGACAAGGGGCAGGGAAATTTAGCGACAGTTTCGACAGAGCCCAACGGTTAACGGCCGGGGGGTACTATTACCCCTGAGTTGGGGGAAAAAAAATGGGGAAAAAAGAACCTTTTCCATGGGTTTTAAACCTATACTCAAGATTTTTTGCTGGGAAACTACGCCGAAGGGGGTAAAAACCACTAGAGACATGGGGCCATAGTAGGGTGAAAATTCTTCCCAAAAAGGCAATACATGGGTGATAAAATTTACATGTTTTTCTTTTGATTTTCGGCCCGAAAACCACGTTTTAAAACATTTTTCAAACAAGTGTGACTTAGCAGGTTAAAAAAAAATCACTTCATAAATCTCTTTATAAAAACCTTAGGGTTTTCTTTTTTTTTTATTTTATCATTAAAATTTTTTTACATATCAAGAAAAAAAAAAAAGGGGACGTTTGAGGAAAAGAGAAAAATTTGGGGCAGGCGAAAAAATCGGGGAAATTGATAAATTTTGACCCGATGGCAGCAATCCTTTCAGGTGAGTCCCAAGAGTGTCAAAATTTTTTACAAAAAAAAGCGCAGCTGCATGAAAAAAACCTCGCCTACATGTCATCTCGATTGATTGCAAGTAATTAATGCAATATAAAATTTTGATTTATAAAGGCCAATTCATTTGGGGGAAAAAAGGAAATAGTCAAATAAGATAATCAAAAATGTAGAAGATTTCGTTGGGGGTATTTGGTTTTTAAAAATTACCGGATTGTTGATTGCGATTCGATTATAGTAGAAAAAAAAACCATAATTGCTTTTTTTGCTCAAAGCGCTTTGTATCAATGTGATTTTTGTGTAAAAATGGGAAAAATTCAATTTTTAGCCCCTAAGCAAAAAACACCCCAGGGCAATTTTTGGACCGAGTAATATGTGAACTCTAAACTCGGACAAATTAAGCAAAGGGGTTTTAGTTATCCCCCAAATTTCGATGTCATGATTATTTCAAACGCGAATATGATGTTTTTTAAAAAAAGCCCCTTTTGGGAAACTGTGCAAAAGTTTATTTTGATTCAAAAAACAAGGTTTTATTTACATCTACGTCATTAAAAGTTGTTTGGAAAACCCGTTAAAAGTAAGAGTGTGACGTCACAATTTTTGCTCTATTAGGCAATAATGCTTTTTTTTTTAAAAAAGGGCAAAGAATAAAAATTTTCCTTTTTGGTTTTTTAGACAATTTGGGCACAAAAATACATATTTAAAGTGGTTTTTGGAGTGATTGGGCGCTTTAAAAATGGATTTAAAAAGTTGATCCTTTTATCAAAAGATCAGTTGTAATACCGTTTTTTTGGAAATCTCTTTTTTTGGTATTCAAAAAGTACGGGCCCCGGGGGTATCCGAATCCATTTCTGAAAAACCCCAGGATCTATTTTTAAAAAATT
>NW_027624711.1:0-17500 GCF_034508935.2 Berghia stephanieae | reverse complement strand
TGTGGGAAATAAATTGATACAGAAATTCTCCCCCCCCCCCACACACCACACACTTGTAACATATCAATAAAGTAAATAATAATAAAGTTCCCTTTATTCAATCCTCTCCATGCGGAGATTTGTCTTAGGGTTTATTCAAAAGGAAGATTGAAATAACCCCCGTGTCAGCCGCAGCACAGTGCCGCAAATTGAGCTAGGGAGAGGTGGCTTGCCGACAGCCACATAACATGGTGGATAGTGGAACTAGGTATCTTTCGGGTACTCTTGAAATCTACATCTGTTCCATATTTGAACCAGTTCCCCTTTGTCTTACCTTTTCTTGGGTGTTTTAATTGGACAGTAATTCTAGAACTTTTTACTATCCCATTTTATTCCTTTTTACTGGAGGTGAATGTGTTGCAAGTGCCGTAAAAACCCTTTAAAAAAACAAAAACAAAAACAAACTACCACCATTACTACGACTACCACCACATCACCATCCCTAATAACACAACTACAACCACCACATCATCCAAAATAAAAATAGCTGACAAAATGACGTCAAAGACAGAATATATGAATATCATGAAATTCTTTGTTCAATCAAATACATTGATGTCTTTGGCTAAGTTGAAGAAAATTAAACTTGAGGCCTTTACACTGTTGTGGAATCAGTAGTTAAGGAGTTGAGTTGTCCTCACTAGTGGAGAAACTTTAGCTGGAAGGGATAATTCATTGTTTTCATCCTTGAATTAAAAAAAAATCACCTTGAAAACTCCTGGAATTTCAAAATGGAAATGCTGTAGGAATCTGGTTTTATATTTCGCAATATCCACTGAACGTGATCAAGGTGCTTTACAGTAACCAGATATTATCATCTCTTATCTCCAACCTGCTACATCTTTCTATTGATGGACTATGGTAGATTGTTCTGCATCATTGGACATCTTACTGACACTATATATATATATATATAATATAGACTGTTGACGTCAACCAGCTATTACTGTCCCTTATCTCAACCTCTATCTTTCTATTGATGGACTATGGTAGATTGTTCTGACATCATTGGACATCTTACTGACAACTATTATATGTCACTATATTGATACTATAGAGACTGTTGACTCAACCAGCTATATAATGTCATTATCTACAACCTGCTACAGTTATTGTACCATAATGATTCTGCTCTGACTCAAACTACAATACTATTGTTAAAATAATTGGATGTTGACGTCACTATTAGTTGATTACTATTAGTAGAGATTTACTCAAACACATACAGTCTAATATAAATGGAATTTCACATAATCCCTGTTACAGTCATAGGTTGTCTGTATACTATTACTGGTGAGATTTACTCAAACACATACGTCTATTATAAATGGAATTTCACATAATCCTGTTACAGTCATAGGTTGTCTGTATACTATTACTGGTGAGATTTACTCAAACACATACAGTCTATGTATAAATGGAATTTCACATAATCCCTGTTACAGTCATAGGTTGTCTGTATACTATTACTGGTGAGATTTACTCAAACACATACAGTCTATGTATAAATGGAATTTCACATAATCCTGTTACAGTCATAGGTTGTCTGTATACTATTACTGGTGAGATTTACTCAAACACATACCGTCTATATATAAATGGAATTTCACATAATTCCTGTTACAGTCATAGGTTGTCTGTATACTATTACTGGTGAGATTTACTCAAACACATACAGTCTATGTATAAATGGAATTTCACATAATCCCTGTTACAGTCATATGTTGTCTGTATACTATTACTGGTGAGATTTACCCAAACACATACAGTCTATGTATAAATGGAATTTCACATAATTCCTGTTACAGTCATAGGTTGTCTGTATACTATTACTGGTGAGATTTACTCAAACACATGCCGTCTATGTATAAATGGAATTTCACATAATCCCTGTTACAGTCATAGGTTGTCTGTATACTATTACTGGTGAGATTTACTCAAACACATACAGTCTATGTATAAATGGAATTTCACATAATCCCTGTTACAGTCATAGGTTGTCTGTATACTATTACTGGTGAGATTTACTCAAACACATACAGTCTATGTATAAATGGAATTTCACATAATCCCTGTTACAGTCATAGGTTGTCTGTATACTATTACTGGTGAGATTTACTCAAACACATACAGTCTATGTATAAATGGAATTTCACATAATCCCTGTTACAGTCATAGGTTGTCTGTATACTATTACTGGTGAGATTTACTCAAACACATACAGTCTATGTATAAATGGAATTTCACATAATCCCTGTTACAGTCATAGGTTGTCTGTATACTATTACTGGTGAGATTTACTCAAACACATACCGTCTATGTATAAATGGAATTTCACATAATTCCTGTTACAGTCATAGGTTGTCTGTATACTATTACTGTTGAGATTTACTCAAACACATACAGTCTATGTATAAATGGAATTTCACATAATCCCTGTTACAGTCATAGGTTGTCTGTATAACGAGACTTATATGATGAGGTATCAATCTACCCATTGAGACAATATACAATTTAAAATAACAACTATTTTTGTTCCTGTTCACAGCACAGAAAAACTATGGAGGTTAATGAAAACCTCCAGAGGATGCTGAACAGAGTCCTCGTTGGACTCCAGGAAAAGATGGAAGAGCAGGTAGGAACATGACGGGTTTCTGTCCAGTCTGGACGTGGTCACAGGTTTGAGGTTGTTGTCAGTTGTTGGATTGGTTGTTACTTGTTGTGCTCTGTCCTGTAGAGTTCTGAAACATGGAAGTTTGGAAAATGAAGACAGTTATTGCTACCCTTTGGACAGGACGTTGATTTTTCCTTAAGTCCTTCCATCTCATATTGTAATTGGATCAGACCCAACGATACACAACGATATTGATATGTACAATCCATGCCACCTTTAAACACAGTCATAGGGAAGAGTCTTAGGCGTGTTGAATCCAAAGATTTCCATAATTGGATCAGACCCAACGATACACAACGATATTGATATGTACAATCCATGCCACCTTTAAACACAGTCATAGGGAAGAGTCTTAGGTGTGTTGAATCCAAAGATTTCCATAATTGGATCAAACCCAACGACACACAACGATATTGATATATACAATCCATGCCACCTTTAAACACAGTCATAGGGAAGAGTCTTAGGTGTGTTGAATCCAAAGATTTCCATAATGGGATCAGACCCAACGATACACAACGATATTGATATGTACAATCCATGCCACCTTTAAACACAGTCATAGGGAAGAGTCTTAGGTGTGTTGAATCCAAAGATTTCCATAATTGGATCAGACCCAACGACACACAACGATATTGATATGTACAATCCATGCCACCTTTAAACACAGTCATAGGGAAGAGTCTTAGGTGTGTTGAATCCAAAGATTTCCATAATTGGATCAGACCCAACGACACACAACGATATTGATATGTACAATCCATGCCACCTTTAAACACAGTCATAGGGAAGAGTCTTAGGTGTGTTGAATCCACAGATTTCCATAATTGGATCAGACCCAACGACACACAACGATATTGATATGTACAATCCATGCCACCTTTAAACACAGTCATAGGGAAGAGTCTTAGGTGTGTTGAATCCAAAGATTTCCATAATGGGATCAGACCCAACGACACACAACGATATTGATATGTACAATCCATGCCACCTTAAAACACAGTCATAGGGAAGAGTCTTAGGCGTGTTGAATCCAAAGTTTTCCATAATTGGATCAGACCCAACGATACACAACGATATTGATATGTACAATCCATGCCACCTTTAAACACAGTCATAGGGAAGAGTCTTAGGTGTGTTGAATCCAAAGTTTTCCATAATTGGATCAGACCCAACGATACACAACGATATTGATATGTACAATCCATGCCACCTTTAAACACAGTCATAGGGAAGAGTCTTAGGTGTGTTGAATCCAAAGTTTTCCATAATTGGATCAGACCCAACGATACACAACGATATTGATATGTACAATCCATGCCACCTTAAAACACAGTCATAGGGAAGAGTCTTAGGCGTGTTGAATCCAAAGTTTTCCATAATTGGATCAGACCCAACGATACACAACGATATTGATATGTACAATCCATGCCACCTTTAAACACAGTCATAGGGAAGAGTCTTAGGTGTGTTGAATCCAAAGTTTTCCATAATTGGATCAGACCCAACGATACACAACGATATTGATATGTACAATCCATGCCACCTTTAAACACAGTCATAGGGAAGAGTCTTAGGTGTGTTGAATCCAAAGATTTCCATAATTGGATCAGACCCAACGACACACAACGATATTGATATGTACAATCCATGCCACCTTTAAACACAGTCATAGGGAAGAGTCTTAGGTGTGTTGAATCCAAGATTTCCATAATTGGATCAGACCCAACGACACACAACGATATTGATATGTACAATCCATGCCACCTTTAAACACAGTCATAGGGAAGAGTCTTAGGTGTGTTGAATCCAAAGATTTCCATAATTGGATCAGACCCAACGACACACAACGATATTGATATGTACAATCCATGCCACCTTTAAACACAGTCATAGGGAAGAGTCTTAGGTGTGTTGAATCCAAAGATTTCCATAATTGGATCAGACCCAACGATACACAACGATATTGATATGTACAATCCATGCCACCTTTAAACACAGTCATAGGGAAGAGTCTTAGGTGTGTTGAATCCAAAGATTTCCATAATTGGATCAGACCCAACGACACACAACGATATTGATATGTACAATCCATGCCACCTTTAAACACAGTCATAGGGAAGAGTCTTAGGTGTGTTGAATCCAAAGATTTCCATAATTGGATCAGACCCAACGACACACAACGATATTGATATGTACAATCCATGCCACCTTTAAACACAGTCATAGGGAAGAGTCTTAGGTGTGTTGAATCCAAAGATTTCCATAATTGGATCAGACCCAACGACACACAACGATATTGATATGTACAATCCATGCCACCTTTAAACACAGTCATAGGGAAGAGTCTTAGGTGTGTTGAATCCAAAGATTTCCATAATTGGATCAGACCCAACGACACACAACGATATTGATATATACAATCCATGCCACCTTTAAACACAGTCATAGGGAAGAGTCTTAGGCGTGTTGAATGTGAAAAGTGAAAATACTATTAAACCTAGTTCTTGTGTGAGAAATCTTGGGCTGTATTTAGATCAAGGGTTATGGATGGAAGATCATGTTAAATAAATGTGTCAATGTTGTAACTATCACATTAGAAACATTGGAAGAATCAGACATTATATTGATGAAGATATTACAAAGATGCTTGTTAATTCTTCTATTACTAGCAGATTAGATTATTGTAATGCCCTTCTTTAGAATGGAAAATAGCCAGAAGAAGAGAAACGTTTTGATTGGTCCATGTTGTCAATGTGATCAACTCTTTAACATGTTTCCACTATAATTTGTTTTATCTCTGTGTTCAAAACCATGACAGGTGAAGAAGACAAGACCAAATATTTCTTCCACGTCTGGTCAAGGTCCTGGTGCTTGTGCACGTGAATCACCTGCCAAGGTGATGAGTCCAAAAGAAATAGAAGGTGTGTATGTGGATTTGGTATGAGATGATGCTTTGGCTTTTTGGAAGGAGGGAAGGGTGAGGTGAAAGAAGGGGCATGAATGAGGTATGGGAAGGGGGGGGGGTAGAGAGAAGGGTTCGGGGGAGTGGGGGGGTGTCTTTCATTTCATTTCTAAATGGAAATAACTCTCTCTCTCTCTATCTCTCTCTCTATCTCTCTCTCTATCTCTATCTCTATCTCTCTCTATCTCTATCTCTATCTCTCTCTATCTCTCTCTCTATCTATCTCTCTATCTCTCTCTCTCTATCCTCTCTATTCTCTACTCTCTCATCTCTTTCTCTCCTATCTCTCTCTCTCTCTCCCTCTCTCTTCCACTCTCTCTCTCTTCTCTCTCTCTCTCTCCTTCCCACTCTCTCTCTCTCTCCCTCTCTTCCTCTCTCTCTCTCTCTCTCTCTCTCCCACTCTCTCTCTCTTCTTCTCTTCCCTCTCTCTCTCTCTCTCTCTCCTCTCTATCTCTTCTTTTTTCCTCTCTCTTCTTCTCTGCCTTCTCTCCTCCTCTCTCTCTATCTTCTCTCATCTCCTCTCTCGTGTCTTTCCTTACCCCACCTCTCTCTCTTCTCTCTCTCTCTCACTCTCTCTATCTCTATCTCTCTCTCTCTCTCTTTCCCACTCTCTTCTCTTCTCCCTCTCTCTCCCTCTCTCTCTCTCTCTCTCTCTCTTCTCTCTCCCTCACACTCTCCCGCTCTCTCTTTTCTTTATTTCTTTCTCCCTTTTCCCTTCTCTCTCTTATCCCATCTCCTTCTGTCTATCCCAAATTGCCGAGTAGTGTTGGACAGAGTAAATGAGAGGGAAGGGTAGGGGTGGATATTGTAGTGTTGGACAGAGTAAATGAGAGGGAAGGGTGGGGGTAGGGGTGGATATTGTAGTGTTGGACAGAGTAAATGAGAGGGAGGAGGGTAGGGTGGATATTGTAGTGTTGGACAGAGTAAATGAGAGGGAAGGGTGGGGGTAGGGGTGGATATTGTAGTGTTGGACAGAGTAAATGAGAGGGAAGGTGTAGGGGTGGATGATTGTAGTGTTGGACAGAGTAAATGAGAGGGAAGGGGGGGGGTAGGGGTGGATATTGTAGTGGTGGACAGAGTAAATGAGAGGGAAGGGTGGGGGTGGTGGATATTGTAGTGTTGGACAGAGTAAATGAGGAGGGAAGGGGTGGGGTGGATATTGTAGTGTTGGACAGAGTAAATGAGAGGGAAGGTGGGGGTGGATATTGTAGTGTTGGACAGAGTAAAGGAGGGGGAAGGGTGGGGGTGGATATTGTAGTGTTGGACAGAGTAAATGAGAGGAAGGGTGGGGGGTGGATATTGTAGTGTTGGACAGAGTAAATGAGAGGGAAGGGTGGGGGTGGATATTGTAGTGTTGGACAGAGTAAATGAAGGGAAGGGTGGGGTGGATATTGTAGTGTTGGACAGAGTAAATGAGAGGGAAGGGTGGGGGTGGATATTGTAGTGTTGGACAGAGTAAATGAAAAAAAAGAGTAAATGAGAGGTGGGGGTGGGGTGGATATTGTAGTGTTGGACAGAGTAAATGAGAGGAAGGGTGGGGGGTATTGTAGTGTTGGCAGAGTAAATGAGGGAAGGGTGGGGGTGGGTATATGTAGTGTTGGACAGAGTAAATGAGAGGGAAGGGTGGGGTAGGGTGGAATTGTAGTGTGGACAGAGTAAATGAGTAGGAAGGGTGGGGGTGGATATTGTAGTGTTGGACAGAGCAAATGAGAGGGAAGGGTGGGGGTGGATATTGTAGTGTGGGACAGAGTAAATGAGAGGGAGTGGGTAGGGGTGGATATTGTAGTGTGGACAGAGTAATGAGAGGGAAGGGTGGGTGGATATTGTAGTGTTGGACAGAGTAAATGAGAGGGAAGGGTGGGGTGGATATTGTAGTGTTGGACAGAGTAAATGAGAGGGAAGGGTGGGGTTGGATATTGTAGTGTGGACGAGTAAATGAGAGGAAGGGTGGGTAGGGTGGATATGTAGTGTGGACAGAGTAATGAGAGGAAGGGTGGGGGGGATATTGTAGTGTTGGACAGAGTAAATGAGAGGAAGGGTGGGTGGGATTGTAGTGTTGGACAGAGTAAATGAGAGGGAGGGTGGGGTGGATATTAGTGTTGGACAGAGTAAATGAAGGGAAGGGTGGGGTGGATATTGTAGTGTGGACAGAGTAAAAGAGGGAAGGGTGGGGTGGATATTGTAGTGTTGACAGAGTAAAGAGAGGGAAGGTGGGGGTAGTTGGCGAGTAATGGATATATGTGTGTTGGACAGAGTAAATGAGAGGGAAGGGTGGGGGTGGATATTGTAGTGTTGGACAGAGTAAATGAGAGGGAGGTGGGGGTGGATATTGTAGTGTTGGACAGAGTAAATGAAGGGAAGGGTGGGGTGATATTGTGTTGGACAGAGTAAATGAGAGGGAAGGGTGGGTGGATATTGTAGTGTTGGAAGAGTAATGAAGGAGGGGGGGTATATGAGGTTGGACAAGTGAGGGGGGGTGATTAGTGTTGACGAGTAATGAGAGGGAAGGTGGTGGATGAGTGTGGACAAGTAAGGGGAAGGGGGTGGATATGAGTGTTGGCAGAGTAATAGGAAGGTGGTGGATATGTAGTTGAAGAGTAAGAGGGGAGGGTGGATGTAGGTTGGCAAGTAAGGAGGAATTGTGTGAAATGAGAGGAAGGTGGGGGGATATGTATGTGGACAGAGTAAATGAAGGGAAGGGTGGGGATTTGTGTTGGATGAGAGTAAATGAGGAGAGAAGGGGGGGGGTGGATATGTAGTGTTGGACAGATAAATAAGGAAGGGTGGGTGAATTGTAGGTGGAAAGTAAATGAGAGGGAAGGGTGGTGGATATTGTAGTTTGGACAGAGTAAAGAAGGAAGGTGGGTGGTGGTATTGTAGTGTTGGACAGAGTAAATGAAGGAAGGGGGGGTGATATTGTAGGTTGGAGAGTATGAGAGGGAAGGTGGGGGTGATATGTAGTGTTGGAGAGTAAAGAAGGAAGGTGGGGTGATATGTAGTTGACAGATAATGGGGAAGGGGGTGGGTGATATTGAGTGTTGGCAGAGTAAATGAGGGGAAGGGTGGGGTGATATTGTAGTGTTGGACAGAGTAAATGAGAGGGAAGGGTGGGGTGGATATTGTAGTGTGGACAGAGTAAATGAAGGGAGGGTGGGGTGGTATTGTGTGTTGGACAGAGTAAATGAGAGGGAAGGTGGGGGGATATTGTAGTGTTGGACAGAGTAAATGAGAGAAGGGTGGGGGTGGATATTGTAGTGTTGGACAGAGTAAATGAGAGGAAGGGGGGTGGATATTGTAGTGTTGGACAGAGTAAATGAGGAAGGGGGTGTAGGGGGTGGATATGGTAGGTTGGAAGAGTAAAATGAGAGGGAAGGGTGGGGTGGATATTGTAGTGTTGGACAGAGAAAATTTTTTTTTTTTTTTTTTTTTTTTTTTTTTTTTTGGGGGGGGGGGGGGGGGGGGGGGGGGGGGGGGGGGGGGGGGGGGGGGGGGGGGGGGGGGTAAATGAAGGGAAGGGTGGGGGGAGGATATTGTAGTGTTGGACAGAGTAAATGAGAGGGAAGGTGGGGGAGTAATGAGGAAGGGTGGGGGTGCGATAAGGTGGGGGTGGATATTGTAGTGTTGGACAGAGTAAATGAGGGAAGGGTGGGGTGGATATTGTAGTGTTGGACAGAGTAAATGAGAGGGAAGGGTGGGGTGGATATTGTAGTGTTGGACAGAGTAATGAGAGGAAGGGTGGGGTGGATATTGTAGTGTTGGACAGAGTAATGAGGGAAGTGGGGGGTGGATATTGTAGTGTTGGACAGAGTAAATGAGAGGGAAGGGTGGGGGTGGTATTGTAGTGTTGGACAGAGTAAATGAGAGGGAAGGGTGGGTGGGGGTGGATATTGTAGTGTTGGACAGAGTAAATGAGAGGGAAGGGTGGGGGTGATATTGTAGTGTTGGACAGAGTAATGAGATGGGGGTGGGGGTGGATATTGTAGTGTTGGACAGAGTAAATGAGAGGGAAGGGGGGGTGGATATTGTAGTGTTGGACAGAGTAAATGAGAGGAAGGTGGGGTGGATATTGTAGTGTTGGACAGAGTAAATGAGAGGGAAGGGTGGGGTGGATATTGTAGTTGGACAGAGTAATGAGAGGGAAGGGTGGGTGGGTGGATATTGTAGTGTTGGACAGAGTAAATGAGAGGGAAGGTGGGGGTAGGGTGGATATTGTAGTGTTGGACAGAGTAAATGAGAGGAAGGGTGGGGTGGATATTGTAGTGTTGGACAGAGTAAATGAGAGGGAAGGGTGGGGGGGATATTGTAGTGTTGGACAGAGTAAATGAGAGGGAAGGTGGGGTGGGGGATATTGTAGTGTTGGACAGAGTAAATGAGGGAAGGGTGGGGGTGGATATTGTAGTGTTGGACAGAGTAAATGAGAGGGAAGGGTGGGGTGGATATTGTAGTGTTGGACAGAGTAAATGAGAGGGAAGGGTGGGGTGGATATTGTAGTGTTGGAAGGTAAATGAGAGGAAGGGTGGGGGTGGATATTGTAGTGTTGGACAGAGTAAATGAGAGGGAGGGTGGGGGTGGATATTGTAGTGTTGGACAGAGTAAATGAGAGGAAGGGTGGGGTGGATATTGTAGTGTTGGACAGAGTAAAGAGGGAAGGGGTGGGGTGGGATATTGTATGTTTGGACAGAGTAAATGAGAGGGAAAGGTAGGGGTGGATATTGTAGTGTTGGACAGAGTAATGAGAGGGAAGGGTGGGGTGGATATTGTAGTGTTGGACAGAGAAGGGGGTGGAAGGAGGGGGGGATTTAGGTGAGGAGGAGGGTGGGTGGGGGGGAGTGGGGGGTGGTGGATAGGTGGAAGGTAAATGAGGGAGGTGGGTGGAGTGTGGAAGGTAGAGAAGGGAGGGGTGGTATGTAGTGTGGACGAGTAAATGAGAGGAGGGGGGTGGATATGTAGTGTTGGACAGAGTAAATGAGAGGTGGGGTAGGTGATATGTGTGTGGACAGAGTAAGAGAGGAGGTGGGGTGATATTGAGTTGGAAAGAAGGGGGGGGGGTAGGGGATAGTAGTGTGGGAGTATGAAGGGAAGGGTGGGGGTAGGGTGGAATGTAATGAGAGGAGAGGGGGGGGGTGGATTTGTAGTGATGGAAGAGTAATGAGAGGGAAGGGTGGGTGGGGGATATTGTAGTGTGGAAGAGTAATGAGAGGGAGTTGGTAGGAGAAGGAGGTTGGAGGAATGAGGTTGGAGGTAAAGGGGGGGTGTGGGGGTATGTAGTGGGAGGTAGGAGGATAATTGTGGTTGGGATATGGTGGGGGTGTATAGGGGTGGGAAGTGAATGAGAGGAGGGGGGGGTATGGGTGGATATTGTAGTGTTGACAGGTAAAGGAGGGAAGGGTGGGGGTGGATATTGTAGTGTTGGACAGAGTAAATGAGAGGGAAGGGTGGGGGGATATTGTAGTTTGGACAGAGTAAATGAGAGGGAAGGGGGGGTGGGGGAATGGTGTTGATAAATGAGTGGGAAGGGTGGGGTAGGGGGATATTGTAGGTTGGAAGTAAATGAGAGGGAGGGTGGGTGGATATTGTAGTGTTGGAAGAGTAAATGAGAGGGAAGGGGGGGGGGATAGGTGTTGGAATAAATGAAGGGAGTGGGGGGGTGGATATTGTAGTGTTGGACAGAGTAATGAGAGGGAGGGGGGGGTGGAGGTATTGAGTGGGAGGAGTATGGGGAGGGATAAGGTGGGGGATATGAGGTGGAAGAGAAGGGGAGGGTGGGTGGATATGTAGTGTTGGACAGAGAAAATAAAGGGGGAAGGGTGGGGTGGAAGGGGTTTTTGGAAGGGGGGTAAATGAGAGGGAAAAAGGGTGGGTAGGGTGGAAATTGAGTTTGGACAAGTAAATAAAGGGAAGGGGGGGGTAGGGGGATATTGTATGTTGGACAAGTAAATTGAGGAAGGGGGGGGGGTAGGGGGGGATTTTGTATGTTGACAGAGAAAAAGTGGGGGAAGGGTGGGGGGTAGGGGGGTATATAATATTTTAAAATTGAAATGATCCAAAAAAAAATTCTTTTTAAAAAATATTTTTGTTTTTCTTTTCCCTTTCCATTTTCCCCACAAAATCAAAAAGAAATGTGGGTTTTATTAGGGGAAGACAGGTAAAAACCCGGGGAATTGAAAAAAGGAAAAAGAAACCGTTCGGGGATTTGTGTCGTCACAATGCCTCATTCAGGAATAAATCATCACCTTTACTCTTCCTTTAGGGAAATTTTAAGAATGTTTGTATGTTTTTCTTGTTGTGGGGGAAAGTATTGAAAAATTTTAATGTTGTATTTTTGCTGGTTGGGGGGTGTATTTATTTAAAAAAAATGGGAATTTTTGTCTGCGTTAGGGGGGTGTATTTTATTTAAGAAGTTAAAATTTTTTTGGGGTTTGTTTGTTTGGCGATTAAATTATAGAATGTTGTATTTTTTGCTTTTGGGGGTTGTTGGGGATGTATTTAAAGTAAAAGGGGTGTAGTTTTGTTTTGTCGTTGACCTGTATTTTATTAAAATTTTTTGGGTTTTTTTTCCCCTTCTTTCTGGCGCGGGGGAAAATTTAATTAAAAAAAATTTGTTGTTTTTTGTCGTCTTTCTGACATGTTTTTAAAATTATATAATGGAGTTTTTTGTTTTGTTGTTCTGAAGACGGTATTTATTTTTTATAAAATGTAAGTTTTTCTTCTGCGTGGTGTTTTATATTATTAAGGGTTGTAGGGGTTTGTCTGTTTTCGTTGTGGGAAGTTTTTTTTATAAATGTTGTATGTTTTTGTCGTCTTTTGTCTGGGGGCACTTTATTTATTTTTTTGAATGTTATGTTTTGTTGTCTGTTGTTGTGGTGTATTTTTTTATATGTTTTGTATGTTTTGTTTTGTTTTGTAATGTTTTTATTTTATTTTAAAGTTGTATTTTTGTCTGTGTTTGGGATGAAATTATTTTTTTGGAAATTTGTATTTTTTGTTGTTTTTGGTTTGGGGTGTTTTTATTTAGTTTGTATTTTTTTTGTTGTTTGGCTGTTTTTTTTTGAATTTGTATGTTTTGTCTGCTGTCGTCTTTTGGACTGTATTTATTTTTTATAATGTTGTATTTTTGTCTGTCTTTTGTGCGATTTGATTATTTTAAATTTGTATGTTTTGTCTGTCTGTCTTCTTTTTCGACTGTATTTTTTTTATATGAATTTTGATTTTTTGTCTTCTTCTGCTTTGTGCACTGTATTTATTTAATAATTTGTTTTTTTTCGTCTGTCTGTCTTGCACTGTATTAATTTTTTAAAGTTGTTGTTTTGTCTGTCTGTCTTTGCACGTATTTATATTTAGAATGTTGTATGTTTTGTTTTCTGTCTGTGCGACGTAATACAGGATGCCAAAACTCCCCCGGGGCCCCGGGACAAAAACCCCACCACAACCACAACATCATCACTAAAAAACCCCACCCCACCACCACATCATCACTACCACTACATACAACCACCACAAACCAAAACCATCACAAACAACACAACCACCACCCCCATTATCACTACAACTACAAAACCCCACCACCACCAAAAACATCACTACCACTACTACAACAAAACCACCACCAAAACCCCTATCCCCCTCCCCCCAAACTCCCCTCCCCTACTACAACCACCCACCACAAATCACCCATTTTAAAAACCAACCCCCCAAACTACTACCTACACACCAAACCCACCACAACATCCATAAACACCACCCCTACTAAAAACAACCACCCCACCACATCATCACTACCCAACTCTACACAACCCACCAACCACATCTCACTCCCAAAACCCCCCCTACTAAAAACCCCCACCCCCACCAAACTACAAAACTACAAAAACCACCACCAAAATCCACACCACTACTCTACTAAAACCCCACCACCCCCACCATATCATCACTCCCCCACAACAACTAAACCACCCCCACCACCACATCATCACTACCACACTATCAAAAACCACCACCACAAATCACAACCAAACTACTATACAAACCACCACCACCACCAAAAAACATCCCCCCCCCACTACTATAAAACCACCACCACCCCGCATCATCCCAACCCACTATAACAAACCAACCAACCCCACCACCCCCAACTTCCCACTACAAACTAAAACCCCACCACCACATCATCACTACCACAACAACTACAACCACCCACCCACCAAAACCCCCCCAATCATCACAACCACTACTACTACAACCACCACCCCCACTACATCAAACACAACCCCTACTACACAAAAACCAACCACCACATCATCCAAACCACTATACTACAACCACCACCACCCCCATCATCCCCCACTACAAAATTTACAACCCCACCACCAATCATCCAACCACTACTACTACAAAAAACCCCCAAAACCACCCCACATCACCACTCCCACACTATACCCCCCAAACCCACCACCACCACATAAAACCCTACCACTACTACAACAAACCAAAACCACCTAATAAATCACTACCAACTACTACAAACCAACCACCCCACCCCAACCAACATCACCTCACTCCACACTACAAACCACCACCCCCCCCCCACATCACACACCACACTACAAAACAAACAAACCACCACCACATCTAAAACCACTACTACACACAACCACCCCCAACATCATCACTACCACTACACTACAACCCCCACCACCACATCACCTTACCCACTACAACCCAAAACCACCACCACATCATCACTACCACACTCCCCAAACAACAACCTCCACACACCACCCCACCCAAATAAAATCACACCACAACTACTACAACCCACCCCCAAACCCCCACATCATCACAAAACCACTACACTACTCAAACCCCACCAATCACACTACCACCCATACAACCACCACCACCACATCATCACTACCCTACTATACAACCCCCTACCCACCACCACATCAACACTACCACTACAACACAACCACCACCACCACATAAATCACTACCCCAACTACCAACCCCACCACCCATCACTCTACCCAAACTAAACTACAACCACCACCCCACATCTCACAACCACACTACTACAACCACACCACCACAAAAACCCTACAACCACCACCACCCACATCACACCCCTACTACTCCCAACCACCAAAACCCCCACATCACCAAACCAAACTACTAAAACACAACCACCACCAACCACACAACATAAATCAACCCTTACCACTACTACTACAACCACCAACCCCAAACCCACCACACATCACCCCCAAAAGACCTACTACAACCACCACCACCACACATCATTAAACTACCATCAAACCACCACCACCCCCCCCCACCAAAAACCCCCCACCTCTACACACACACCACCACCACCACATCATCATCACACCCTACAACTACAACCACCACCACCACATCAATCCCCTTACAAAAAAAAACAAAACCCCCACCAAACCCATCATCATCACTACCCTACCTACAACCACCACCACCACATCTTCATCACAACCCTACTAAAAAAACCACCACCCCCCCACATCATCATCACTACCTCTACAACTACAACCACTACCATTGGGTTTTGGAGCTTTACTTTAAATTTGAAATGGGGAAACTTTGGGAATTGTTTTTGCTTGTTTTTATGTTTGACCTTTAAATTCTCAGCCCCAAAATAAGATTCAGTCATCGTAAAATTTCAAATATTTAAAAAAAGGAAAGAAGGAAATGAAGAAAGAAAAAAATTTCAGAATCGTGCTCGAATTACCGTAAAGAAAAATGGGAATTTTCCCAGCGATCGCATGCCAGGGGACCGTTTATTTTAAGGGGGAATATTGCCAAGGCGCACACTTTTAAAATTGCCGTGTCTGAACACATCCCAGTGTTTTTCACACAGCCTTCGTGAAATTATTTTTTTCACTTTCCAAACCTGTGGGGCCCCAAGGTACCAAATTTTAACTGGGCCCCCGACGATAAATTCACTGTTTCGTCTAAGCCAAAAGGGGACCAAAATTACCTGGGGGAACCTAAAATTTAAAAAAAAAATAAAAAGGAACCCGGAAGTGCTTTTATTTAACACCTTCAAATCGAAATTTCTAGGATTGCAAAAAGCCCATCTCGTTTTGCCCACTTTGTAAAAACAAACTGGTTGACCGTTTTTTTCACTGATTGGGTAACAAATAAAAACAATTGTAAGAGCCTAATAAATTTCCCACGTAAATTAGTTTTTCTGCATTCTTTTCTCAAGTGTCTGCTGAAAGACCGCCACACAGGGGGGGCAAAAATGTAAACACAATGGCCAAAACCATCCCAACCCCCTTTTGTCTGCAAAAAATCCCTCTTCGGCTTTAAAAATTTCCCTCCGAGGGTGCTGAAATTCCGGATCAAATTTTAATGTTTTGTCTATTGTGTGGTGTTGTGTTGTCCCTGTCTGTGTGTGATGGTTATATTATATGAATGTTGTAGTTTTCTATATTGTTTTGTTTGGTTTTTGTGGGGGACTTTTAAATTTTAAAAATAAAGAATTTGTATTTTTTGTCTATATGTGTGTCTGTTTGTTTGTGTGCGTTATATTAATAATGTTTTTTTTGTCTATTTTTTCTGTTTTGTGTGTGTATTATTAGAAGTTGTATGTTTGTCATATGTGTGTCTTTTTTGGTGACTTTATATATTATATGAATTTTTTGTAGTTTTGTCTATATTGTGTCTGTTTTTTGGGTGTACGGGGAATAAAAAAGAATTTGTATTTTTTGTCTATATTTTTCTGTCGTTTGTAAATGATTATTATAAAATGTTGTATGTTTGTCTAAAATGTTTTGTCGTCTGTCTGTGTGACTGTTAAATTTAAAAATAAAATGTTGTATTTTGTCTATATGTGTGTCGTTGGTTTGTGGACTGTGAAAATTTATAATGTTGTATGTTTTTCTATATGTGGTCTGTTTGTGTGACGGTATAATATATGAATTTTTGTTTTTGTCTATATTTGTCGTTTGTTGACTGTTAATATTAATGAATTTTTGTATTTTTGTTATATTGTGTCTGTTTGTTGTGTGGCGGTATAATTTTAATGTTGTATGTTTTGTCTAAAATGTGTTCTGTTTTTGACTGGATATATTATTGAATTTATGTTTGTCTATATGTTGTCTGTTGTCTGTGGACTGTGTATAATTAATGAATTTGTATGTTTTTTCTATATGGTTCTGTTTTGTGTGCTGTGTAATTTTTATATGAAAGGATGTTTTTGTCTATATGTGTGCTGTCGGGTGTGACTGTGTATATTTAAGAATGTTGATTTTGTCTAAATTGTGTCGTTTGTTGTGTGACGGATAATTAATGAATTTTGATTTTTCTAATTGTTCTGTTTTTTTTGTGTGCGTGTATATATTATATGAATGTTGTATTTTTGCTAAGTTTCGTTGTTTGGGTGACGTTAATATTTTTGAATTTTTGATTTTTTGCTAATGTGTGTCTGTTGTTGACGTGTAATTTTATATGAATTTTGTATGTTTTGCTATATGTGTGTCTGTCTGTTGTGTGACTATGTTTGATATTATGGGGGTTTTTTTTTCCTGTTGCTTGTAGTCTTTGTCCATTTTTGTTCTGGTTTGTTTCCTCTTTAAATTTTTGTGTTTGGTTCTGTTTTTGTGGAGGGGGGGGTAGGGGAATGGCTATTCTTTTAAAATTAACCTTCACCCCCACCCCTCTCATTATTATTCACCATTACATTACAGGCCCGTGAGGAGAAGAGAGTTTTATGTAAGGTGGTTGGGGAGAGTTTGGGTGTGTGAGAGAGGGGGGTTTGTATGATATGTGTGTGTGAGAGAGAG
>NW_027624710.1:0-7876 GCF_034508935.2 Berghia stephanieae | reverse complement strand
ACAACCACAAAACTTACTAAAACCCGAAATTTCGTTAAAAAAAGATAAAGAAAATAACTATCTTAAAATTTCCTTTTTAAAACGTATTTTTTTTTTTTTTTTAATATTCTAATTTAATGAAATATACTGCAGGGCCTTTTCAAGAAATTCTTTAGTAAAGTCACCGTTTAAACTTTGTATCGTCCTTTTTCGCCATGAAATCGGCATGAACAGAGTTGCCAAGTTGACTTTTATCATCAAAAGAATGTTGAAATGACACAGTAAAATCCCAGTCGATGTTTTAAAACAGGCTAATTTGCGATGATGTTAACAACCAAAAAACTAAACAGGCCAATGGCTTGGCCGAGGGCCCATGGGCAGTGATAAAAACTGTTTTGTAAAGTGTGAAAAAAGATAAGGTGTAAATTAAAGAAAAGAAAAATAAGAAAATATTTTATTGATCCTGAAGGGAAAATTATCAAACATTTTTTACTAATCAATTAAAACTTTGGGGTATCTAATTCCTTATAAACTATCAACACAGTTTTTAAAAACGTTGATAGTCCTTTTTTTTTAACAGTCGTGCGATTTCAAATATCTACTTCTGAAAAAATGAGCACACACTTTTTTGGGTTAACACCGCTTTTTAAAAGATTTTGAAAATCCCTCCCCCCTATTTGAAAATCTCGAAATCAAGTTGTCAATCTTGTTGTGAACGAGCTTGTAAATTTGAATTAGATCACCTTACAAGTTCTCTGTACTTGAAAGATGAAAGTAAAAGGGGTCCTTTGAGGCAATTAACATAAGTCAGCGACAACCATAGTGGTCTTCTTTTGGACTTTCTGCACGGCTATGGAGGATACATTGGGCTCCATATGTAATTATCATACTCCAAAGTTGTTCTCACTAAACTCTTAAATAACGTTAAAAACATTTACAATCCAAATGAGAGAAACTTCGTTTTATAATTCAAACAAATATATTTGCTCCTTTAATTATATTATTCATACTAGTAAAAAGCCCGCAATTTCGCGGGGAAAGAATTATTTTCATTCGATATTGTACCCACCAAAACTTAAACTTTCACAAATCTATCTTTAAAATGCTTCTACATGAAAACACATTGAATAAATAAACGCTTGACAAAAGATCAATGGTGAAAATTGAAAGAATACTGGGGATGTAGGAGCTGACATCTACATGATTATGTTAATACTATAAATGACTGTGAAAATTAAATCTCTCTCAACACTCTCCTTACCAACTACAGGAAAATCGCCACATTCGTTACGATACAACAACATTTTCTTATTCAAATTTCTTTTGTACATCATAAAGTTTTTTTTAATGAACAGTGTGTTGTAGAGCATGTTTTGATAAAGAAAATATATATTGCAAGAATTTTACTGCTATTATGTCTAATTGATAAAAAATCTATTTTGTGTTAGTTGAGTGTGAAGTTTTGAGGAAAGTCCTGAAATGGCTGGTAAGGAAGGAGAGGGTTAAAAGATGGGACTATAGCTAAGTCTAAGTAAGTGTCAGTGCATAGTTTCTCAGTCGTTGGAAGGAAAGAATTAAAATATCTTTGTTTCTTTGTGACACAATGCAGAAGACGACCATTTCTTTTGCTGAACTGAATCTCTATGTGTAGTGGTGAGATTCATCTCTATTGACTTTGTTGATTTTTTTATTGCATGATTAAATTTTAGATAAAATAATCAGCTAAAATTGAAAGGAAATTTTGCATTTTCTGGCAGTGTTTCAAAACTCGTTGATCCTCGATTTTTCCCAATCTTTTGTTATTCCCCCCCAAAGGCGGGCAAACGGAAAGCGTAGTACCCCCGGTTAATGCAGGTGTCATAAAACAGAAAATGCAGCCTATTGCCCAAATTCACTCCTTTTAGTTTTTTTTAAAAAAAATTCTTTTTTTAAACTTTTTGATACACAGGTGGGCTGTTTTGCCCACCTAATTTCGCTCATTGACGACCCCAAATACTTTTTTTCTTTTACCCTTTCAATAATTTCCTTTTTTTATAAAAATTGGGGTTGGGGGCCAAACTCCAGATGCTCTTAAGTCAATGATATTTCACTTTTTTTTTAACACATTTCGGGAAGGGTTTTTTCCTTCCCCACCAATCAAAAATCAACAAATCAACAATTGGGGTTATCGATTGTGTGTAGTTTAAAATTTCACTTCGTGGGGATTAAAGCCTGAATTGCTGTGTCTTGAAAACCCTTTAAGAAAAGATATTAAAAAATTTTGCCAAACCTTAAATTTGTTTTATATAAATATATAATATATATATATAAATATATATATAAAAAATTAAAATATATATTTAAAAAGGGGAAGGGAGCAAGAACAGTTCCCTGTGGAGGGCCCGTGCAAGTGGATACGGGTATGAATAAAATTTCTGGTTGCCCCTGTGCGGATGACCCCATATTTTGGGCTTTCTGTCAAGTAATTTAAGATCCACATGCTTGTTACCGGGGACGTTCATTGAAGTATTTAGGTATAGGAAAGGGGCTGAATAATTCAAAACACACTCGAAAATTGACAATAATGTCCAAATCGATCCCTTTTGGGGTATGTCGGGGTATTTGTACTTTTTGGGGTTTAAAAGGGAGTATTGCGTCGCCACTCCGCTTTTGGTTTTTATATGCTTTTTGGGTGGTTTTTAGATAAAGTTTTCGCATTTTTTAAAAAAAACACCCTTTGGGTATAAACCCTTTCAGAGCATTTTAGGGGAATTGAAGAAAGGGCAACAGGTTTGAAATCATTCTTTTCTTTGCTGATAGTGCCCCTTTGGGGCACGGGTAAAATTTTTTTGAAGTCGTCGATTGTTATTTATTTTCCCCGAGCTAAAAGGATTTATTGTAGTTTGACACAGAAAAGGAAGGACATTTAAAAGCATATGTTTTGATTGTGATCCCGAGGTGCCATCCGGTCCGCTCGTTTTGGGGCCGGACTTTATTTGTTTTAAATTTTTTTCTCCCCAAACCCTTCTGTGGTGACACCCGGGTTTGGGTGCTTTGTTGTAAAAAAAGTTTTTAGAAAGCTGCTTTATTTCTTCACTCGGGAGTCATGGCAGCGAGCCGTGCGTAGAACTGGTAAAACCTGAATTAATTTTCCAGATAATGGAAAATTCCTGTTTGATCTGAGGATGCTGAAATTTTACAACCCATAAAAACGTCAGTTTTTCGAGTGTTTCCAATTTTGCCCCTCCTGAACTTAATTTATCTTTGCTAGGAGTAATTGTGGTCACTTCCAATATCAACTCGGCGCATTTTTCCTACACACCTGTCCCTGAGACCCGCTATTTTTTCCCTTAACAATGATGTGGTCAATCTGGCTCTGGGGTTTTGCAATCTAAAATTTTCCGGTTTAGTTTTTTGAATTTCCCATGTAGAAAAAGCTGGCCGCCAATGAGCAGGTTTTTTTCCCTCACGTTAGAAAAAGTAAAGCCCTTGGGTAAGAATTCATAACATTGTTTATCAGGAAGATAACGGGCCAACCACAAAAAATTTGTTAAAATTTGAACGTTTATAGTCTGGGTTTAAAACAGTTTAGTGAGAAATCTTATAAACTTGGGTGGCAAAAACCCAAAAACAAAGACCTGAGTACGTCCCTCTTTGTTTTTATCTATTTAAATAAAAAGTTCTCCTCAGAATTTCTGAATTAAAGAACCAAAACTACATTAGGGGGCGTGGGGGCGTGGATAGCTCAAACGGTAATCATGATCTCCCCGGGCCCAAAGGGGTTTTACCCCGTAAGGTCGCGAGCCCCCCCCTTTCGCCGCGAAGTTTTTTATTCTCTTTTTGTCTTCTGTCACTTTCCTACTCACTTCATTTTTTTGGGTTTTTATCCCCACATTAGCCATTGTACTCACATTTCCCTTGGGTCCAAAGAGTCCATTTTAGGGTTTTGGGTTTTTGGGGCACTTGGCTAGAAAGGGGGTCCCCCAGCTTTGGGAGGCCAAACCCCCCTAAAAAAGGAAAACTTAAAAAAAAAACGCGGAAATTTCTGAAACCGTAAACATTGGGGAAATGTTACCGCTAAAAGGGTGGGGACACTGACAAAAAATCCAATTCTCTCCAAACATGGGGGTGAGCTAAAATTCCCCAAAAGTGCCCCCTTTGCCCCAAAAGGGGTTTTAAATCTGGATGGTTTGAATTTAAAAATTTAATTTTGCCAAGATTTTTTTTTGTGTTGAGTTTGTATTTTTTATTTTTTGAGGGGAAAAAAAAAACCATATTTTGGGGGGCAAAAGCCAAAATTTATTTTTTGACCATTTTTTAAATTTAATTCGGTTTTAAAAACATATAGTTCTTTCCCAAAATGTACCGGTTTTTAGCGATGGGTCCAAAAGCAGTGTCGAGTTCAAAACCCTACTGACCCTGACCCAATTTTTTTTATCCTTTTGGCTAGTGTCCCTTGGGGGGATGAAACTCGCTTTGGGGTCGGAAGGCCCGGGGGTTTGAGCCTCGCTCGGGATATTAAAATTTTAGAAAAGGGTTTTTTCTCACATTTTAGTACCGGGGTAAAAGATCCTGGCTTAACTTGTTATTTTGGGGCGGGAAAAAAAATTTGGGAAAACCCAAAAGGGTATGTTTGTTTAAAATGTTTTTTGTTTTTTTTGGGTTTTGGGACTTTTTAAAGCGCTTTTTAGCACGTAATAAAAATTCCCCCATAAAAAAGCTCTACTTTTTTTTTGGTTTTTTTATACTTTTAATTTTTTGGGGGGTTCCTTTTTTTTGGGAGTTTTTTATTTCCTAACGGAAAATGGGCAGCGGGTGTCATGAAAAGTGTATAATTTTTAAAATAATTTTAGTTATCTGTGTTAAATGTTTTTAAAAAAAATTCAAAATTTTTTCCCTTTTTTTGGGGTAGAAAATGTCCAACGGAAAAAACAACAACAAAAACTAAACAACAACAACAACCCAAAAAAACAACAATAAAAAAAAACAACAACAAAAACAAAAGGGCTTATTTAAAATCAGGGAAAAACATTTTAAAAAATTTTTTAACCTTTTTTTGTTTATTAAAAAAAAATGTATTCATATGTTTTCAAAACTTCAAAAAAGATTGTTTTTTTTAAAGAGATGCTTTGAAATTTTTATTGTAATTATTTTTTTTTACCAAAAAGGGGGGTTTGGCATTAAAACCCAAAATGGAAACTCTAACGGCGCATTCCCCCCCTTTTTAAAACAAAATTGATACGTTTTTTTGGGGGTTTGCGGAAACGTATCCCCCCAAAACCCCGCCAAATCAACCTGATTTTCTGATTTTTGGGTTTTTTTAATTCAAACAAATTTTAAATTTTTACTTTTTACCAATTTTTTTTTTTTAAACCCCTTTTTTCATAAATAAACCGTTTAAAAAATTTTTTCCCCTTTTTTTTTACTAAGAAACCGAAAACCCCTCCCCGAGGAATTTTTTTAATTAAAAAGGGGCATTTCTTTTTACGGTGCTCTCTTTTCTCTCTCTTCTCCTCCCCCTCCTCTCTCCCCTCTTCCTTTTCCCCTCCCCTCTTTTTTTTTTTCCTCCCCTTCCCCTTTCCCCCCAAAACCCCCACACACCACCCCACAAACACCATGACATACACAACACACATAGAGAAAAAAACACGGGAAGAAAAAAAGACATAGAGAAAAGGGGGGGGGGGGAGAAGGGAGAGGAAAGTTGTTTGTTGTGCTGTGTTATGGGCCCCCTTTATAAATTTTAAGTGAAAATTTTTATTTTTTTTCTTCTTTTTTTTTAAACCCCCCTCCCCCCTTTTTCCTTTTCTTTTTTTACTTTTCCCCCCCTTTGCCCCTTTCCCCTTTTCCCTTTTCGTTTTTTTTTTTAAAAAATTTTTGATAGCTCTCGATGCCCGGGGCCCTCTCAGTAAGGCTAATACTCCTTTCCCCTTGCGGGTACTCACCCATTCATGCTTTATCATGTCGGCGATTCATTTTAAAACACACAAAACACACACACACCCTATTTTATATAATTTTATAATTTTATAATTTTTATATATTTATTTTATATAAATTTCGTTTTTTGGCCATACCTGCCAGTGCGTCACTTTTCGACTTCTCGGAATAAAATACGCAAGTATTCGTAACGAAAACTTGAGAAGTTATAAAAAAGCTCCGCAAAAATTTTTTTTTTTAAATTTCCCCAGAATTTTATAAAAATTTACGTTTAAAAAAAAGGGGAAAAGAAAAAACTCAAACCCTTTTTTTAAATTTGTTTTGGGCCAAACCGGGGGCCCCTACAAAAAAGGGTTGGGAGAAAAAGCCAATTTTTTAAACCAAAAAATTTTTCCCCCTTTTAAACTTTCCCGGAAAAAACTCATTACTCAAGACCATTAGAGAATTCCCAACTTTTTTAGGTTTTTTAAAACCAAATTTAAATTTTTTTTTATCTTTTCTGAGACTAATTGCTTTTAAATTTTTTTCCCCGATGTATCCCCATTTTTCCCGGGATTGTATGGGTATAATATATGTTTTATAAATTAGAATTCGCCCAAATTTTGGGGCTAGCAAATTTTTTAAATAAAAATTTTTGAAAATTTAATGTAAGCCCCCCCCCCCCCCCCCCCCCTCCCATTAAATAGTTTAACATTTTCCCCCTCCTTTCTAAAAAAAGCTCAGCATGCTTTTTAAATTTTGTACGGGCTTTCCCCTAACCCGGGGGCCCCCAAAAGCATGGTAGGGTGAGGGTTTTAGGTAAATCTCCTTTTTTTATCGTCCCCTTCCCCGTTTCCGTCAGCTGACGCCCCACAGCAGACCTTTGATTTTTTAAAGTTCAACGGGTGTCTCAGTAGAAAATTTTGGAACTTTTTAAAAAAAATGAGTCTTTCCCCCTTTCTACTGGTTCGTTTGGGCCCGGGGTTTGGGGGATGAGATAAATTCATTGAGAAAAATATTTTAATAAAATAAAAGAAGAAAAAAACAATGGGGAGTTTTTTTTTTTTTTGGTTTGTTTACGAACTGTTTATTGTATATTATTGAAACCTGCATTCATTTTCTATTTTTCCCTTTCTTTTTTTATTCATTTCACCAAACCTTGTTTTCATATTTTTTATTTCTAAAACTTAAACCGCGGGGCGAGAAAAAAGACGGAAAACATTATGACGCTATTTTTAAAACGAATAAAAAAATTTTAGAATTTTTAAAAAAATTACAAGCCACAAGAGCAAAAACTTTCGTTAATTACTGCCTTTTCGTTTTATTTTTTTAAAAAGCCTTAATTTGGGTTTAAAAAACTTGCCCGGGTTTTAAAACCAAAAAAATTTAAAAAACACGATATCGAAAGATTCCAAACTTGCGCCCTTTTTTTAGCATTTCAGTGTTTTAGTGTAAGAATTGTCCCCCTTTGGGAAAGATTTTTTCTTTCCAAAAATGCTAACATGTTTTTCAGAGTGGGGAGATTAATATTCGATTATTTCCAAAGGTGAATCGCCTCCCTTTTAAATCCTGACTTGTTTCAGCTGTTGTCATTGATGTCCAAAATTATGGTTTAAAATGGGGTACAACAGTTGGCACAAAAAACAGAGTTTTAAAAGGGGTCAAACAAATTTAAAGCGTATGGAAATTTAAAAAATCACAATTCAAGGCAAGGAAAATTAATTGGATCGTGAAAAAAGGGACGACATGTCGCCAAAAAGGGGGAAACCCTGGATCCATCAAGTTTGAGAATTACGTCATAAGTTCAATAATTTTTAACAGCAGCTTTTGAAAAATAAAAAAAGAAAAAAAAAAAACCCCTTCGTCGGGTTTTTAAAATTTTTTAAAAAAAACAGAAAACCCCTTTTATTTTGTGACGAGAGTGTTCAAAGGCCAATGATGTTTTTTTAATGTTTATCAAACAAAACATTTAAATAAAAAAAATAAAAAAATTTCCCAA
>NW_027624709.1:0-7878 GCF_034508935.2 Berghia stephanieae | reverse complement strand
CCCCTTTTTCCTGGATACCCAAATGCTAAAGGGACATTTTAAAAAAAATCTGACTGGCCCCAGATCATCCCGGTCCCTTTGGTGTAAAAGCGATGCTATCGGGACCCAAATTGGGTTGCTATGTCACGGTTAAAATATTGCGGAAAGTAATATGTGACAGACCAGCTGAGACAAGGAAAGCAAAAGATTCCGATTGTACTTATCAGTCTATAGAAACTAGGTATTAAACTGGGTATCAGTGATATTAGGGTCCTGGAAGCCGTTTGGACAGTGGGTCAGACCGTAAACATCGTTAACTTATTATAGCCGTCATTGACCAAAAAAAAAGACGTCAAATAATTGCAGTCTTTGGCCACAATAGAAAACAAAATCGTGAGTTGTATTCAATAGTTCAACCAATGGGGCCACTTGTTTCCATGAGCACGACTAACGACGACTCATAGGCGGTGCAAATGACGTCGAAATGTCAGTATTTTTTGGGTTTCAGTGTCAGGCTTTACATAACGATGGCTCCGGTTTCAATGTCAGGCTATAACACAACGATGGCTACGATCAGGAGGACAGCTTATGGAAGACAGTTATGGTAGTGTAAGGTTGACGGAGAAGAGAAAGGCAAAGAAAATTTCCCAGGAAAACATCAAAGATTGACAGGTTAGATGATGTCCTGTTATGAAGGTCCTGGGTCGAGACTCGTGTCGGCGCATAGTTTGAGTGAGTCCTTGGAAAAGGCTCTTTACTACAATTCTCTCACCGTACTGAGGTTTAAAATGAGTACCTGGCCGTTACAGCGTTGTCTTTGTTCAAAAAAATTGTAATATCGCCTTACAGGTGTCATTTCCCGTCCTACATGTTAAATTATGTTGCTGTTGGCCAGGCCAGGGACCCTTGTAAAGCGCTTTGAGCACAATTAGTGGATATTGCGCTATATAAAGTCAATATAAAGCTAAAAAATGTACACATGTTGATTGAGAAGGTCAATGACCGAAATGTGGACACCGTATTTGTGATGGCCGCATCCTTTCAAGTTCCCTCACCCACCCCCCCACACACAATCCCACCCCCCCCCCCCATCCCCACACACACACACACACACAACCCCACGCACACACACAGCTTCCCCGAACGACCCTCTGGTCATGAAAATGAGTGGGTTAGTTATACAAATAATATTTAAACGGCTAGCGGAAACGTTGTAAGCTAGAAAATGAATATAATATATGCCCAGTTTTTCGGAGACAATAATCGACATATCAGCAAATTAGTTTTTCTTGTTGTGTCGTCATCACGTGACATTGTTCAAGTTAAATGTCGGATCAAAAATTTTCTCCTGAACAAGTTATTTTTCTGAAAACATTAATTAAAAATATTGATGGTTCAGATAATGGTCGAGATGGCCGAGAATACAAGGTATTGCATTCCAACAGAAAGACCGTATTTCGAGACCGTTTTGGCATCTTGTTTGTTCTTTAAGAACAAAACTTACCCTCAAAAACCTCTTTTTTTCTTTTTTGCGGTGCTTCCAACATTATTGGGTTACAACCTCGGTCTTTTCTGGTGATAAATCTCAATGAAAAGTTTTGCCTGATGAAGAATAAAGGGTATTTTTAAAATTCAATATAAAGACACTACAATCATCTAGTTTTACCACACTTCGTGTTTTAAAAAAAAATAAAATAATTTAACTCTCTCCTTACCAGCCTTTTTTAGAATTTCCCCCGAAAATTACACCCACCCGACACAAAAATAGACTTTTCTTACTTAAACAAAAAAGTAACAAGTACATTCTATACAGAATGTTGTTCAGCAAAATGATGTCTACAACTCACAGTGTTTATAATTTATAGCTGTAATAAAAGCATTTCTTTACATTTTGTGACGTACAAGAGAAATCAGAATGAGAAAATTGTCGGTTGTATCGTAACAAATATGACGATTTTCCCAAGGTTGGTAAGGAGAGGGTTGAGTTCTGTTATTTTTGTTTATTTATTTTACCATAAAGTTAATTTGGGTGAGACATAGAGAGTAATAATGAGTAAATCTTTGACACGAAATGGTTGAAAAACGTGGGCCACACACACACATGAGATAAAAACTATAGACCAGGCAATCAGAATGACTCATTTGTGACCCACCGTCCATAACGGTGATATGTCTGGGTGACTTGAACGCTAGAAATTGAATTCCAAACCATCATTATGAGATTAGCTAGGTCAAGTTTACACGTTTTATTAAGGAAAATGAACACGGTGTCCTAACGTGACAAAATTGACATTTCAATAGATAGTATGCGCTTGGCTAAGAAGCTCATAACATTCCCATCCGGAAGTATAACGGACCAACACACATAACGATGTGTATCCATGAACGTTTATAGTCAGGTTAATACAGTTTTGTGAGCATTACTCATAAAACGCGGATGGCAAACAACAATGACAAAGACCTGAGTGACGTCATCTTCGAACTATCTATATATCGGCTCATCTTAACTCACTCAATCCTAGAGATTTTTGCTACTTTTCAAAATTGGAAAAAAAAATGTATTAAAGATGACTATGTACATTAACAACTACATTAAAATGCAAACAACTCAAACCATTCGCTTTGATACTACGCCAAAAATATGTCTCATAAAAATGTAATAAATTATAGGCATGGGGTTAAAAGTAACCCCGGGTAAACTACGGATACAGTCGGTGTCAGGGTTGAGTGAGTTAAACTTTAACATCATTTATGACGTCTGCCTCTACCGGATTAATCGTTTTTACACGATTGGTCACATTTGTTAGCAGAAACAAATCCATTATCTAATGGGAAAAAAGAGCTTTTTATAGCGCAATATCCATAAACCTGCTCAAGGCGCTTTACAAGGGGTCCCTGGCCAACAGCAACATTTAACATGTAGGACAAGACATGACGCCCCTTAGGCGAAGTTACATTTTTTTTCGGACAGAGACAACGCTATTAATAGCCAGGTTCTCATTTTATACCTGAGTACGGTGAGAGAATGTTAAAAAAGCAGGAAACATGTGAAACGGACGTTCATGTGACAACTCCTGTATGACTATCGGAAACATAAAATAATGTCAATTGACTGGAATTAGCGCCCTTGACCTTTGCACATTCAGCACAATGTATTATCATGTTTCACCTGCCGGAGAAAAAAGGGCGATCAGAAAATATGATGACGTCTAATTTTGTTTAGGCATAGATTGGGTCTGTATCCACGTGAGCTTTTTAACCCTCTCCTTACCAGCCATTTTCAGGATTATCCCCAAAACTTCATAACCGCCTAACACAAAATATATATTTTTATCACTCAGACACAATAGCAGTAATGGTCTTGCATTACATATTTCTTCAGCAAATCATGCGCTAAAGCAAACGGTTCATTTTCTTTAAATTTTGTGATGTACGAAAGATATTTAAATAAGAAAAATGTTGGTTGTATCGTAACGAATGTGACGATTTTCCTATGGGTGTTAAGGAGGGGGTTTAAAAATGAGTTTTAATATTCTAGCACAATATCCACTAACGTGCTCAAAGCGCTTTACACAGGGTCCCTGACCAACGGCAACACGTAACATGTAGAACGAGACATGCTGCCTGTTAAGCGAAGTTACTAATTTGTTTTCCGACAGAGACAACTCTGTTGACGGCCAGGTACTCATATTACACCTGAGTACGGTGAGAGAAGTTGAGTAAAGAGTCTTTTCCAAGGACTCAACTATGCGTCGTTTACAAGCTCGAACCCAGGACCTTCCGATCAAAAGCGAGTGTCATACAGCTAAACCACATAGGCGAGCATGTGCACACATTAGCACGTCTGATTTTCTTCTTCAAGTACCAAGTCTGTGCCCAGACATCGGTGATGATGGTACGCCATTCATCTCTCTGATCAGATAACCTCAGAAAACTAATATTACTCTTCTCTCTCTTTGTCACCCAGCTGTTCAAACTATTCAAATATGTTTTTCTTGGTCTACCTTTACTCTTTTTACCTTCTATCTTTCCTGTGAGGGCAAGATGTTCAATAAATTTATGTCGATTTAAGTGCCCTAAAATTGCATTTGTCTTTTTCTTATTGTACGAATTAGAAACCCTTTTAGTTTCAGCTTGCTCTAGTACTTCTTCATTAGTTTTCTTCTCTGTCCATGAGATTCTTACAGTGGGTGGAGCCCTTGGATCGAATGGTGCCAGGCACCATACCAATCTTTAAAAAATCATTAACAGCATAATTTAATTAAAAATAAAACAGAGATTTTAAACTCCACTGTCTTTCGCCAACTGGCCAACAACATACTACCTTTTTAGTCTCACTCTATTCAAGATTCCGAATCATGCACTGCGCCGACTCGTGTGTTGGTGACATCACTGCGCGAATTAGTGACTGACTCAACACCGTGGTGCAAAGCAATCCAAGCTCCAGTTCATGCTCTATCCATTAGTATTGCAACAGCTGATTGAGCGAGAAACTAGGTCGAATTATACTATCTTCAAATAGCGGAAAGCCCTCGACTTGTGCGAGGATTCTGAGAGCTCACCGTTGGACTGGGGGGATACGCCAAATTAGGGTAACTTTGGCCATCCAAAGTATTACATTAACTGTCAAAAACATGATCATTGTCAAGTTTAATTGTAAGCAGCAAAGAAAAACAACATAAAACTTTAAAATATGACATATCAACCCCCCCCCCCCACCTCTTTTTCACGATTATTGAATAAAGTAATTCTTTGCAACGAAGCATTGTGGACGAATTTACCAACATTTTTCTTGCTTGTAGTGCCGAGTTCATGGTTACGTGTGTATGAGTGTTTATTTGTGTGTGTGTGTGTGGGTGTGTGTGTGTGTGTTTGTTGCGTGTGTATTGTGTCAGTCAGAGAAAGAAAGCGAAGATTGTCAAAGTTATACTTTTGGTGTGTTTTTAGATTTTTTAAGTACTTAAGTGGAGTGATTTTTTCTTTGTGATTCTTTAAGATCTGAATCTACCTTTTATTTGTGCAATCATTAATCGTATTCACTGATTTCCATTATTGAGATATACTTTGAAGTTTTGTTTTGTTAAACAATGAATTGCAATGAATCAAGTTGACTCTCTACTTCACCGACGTTTGGGAGATTGACACTAGATGACAAATTAGAAATAAAAAAAACTAGTTCCTCACCCAACCACCTGATTTGAATTAACACAGGTGTGGAAATCTCGAAAACCCTCTTTTTCAGTGACATGGTATGACAGGCATGAATGGCTCACAGTTAGTTTAGTCTTTTGTTTTTATTGTCTACTTTTTACAGATACAACAAACACTGACAAATCATGGACATCTATCGGCTACAGTGACCTTAACCACTTCCATCGTATTTCTTAACCTCCTGAACGTTGTTTTAGCACCCTTAAAAGAGTGAAAAATTTCTTGCGAAATGAAATGAAACAGGAGCGGTTAAATTCGTTAATGATTCTGTCAATTCACAAAGCTGAAATAGATGCCATTCCCGATTTCAATAAACACATTATAAAAGATTTGCAGAGATGAAACATCGCGTGCAGATTTTCTTTACAAGTACTAAAAGTAAGTAATTTCTGTCATAGGTTTTTTTTTCTCTTTTGATTTACATTTATCACATATTGATTGCATTATCTACCAAATCCAATCCTTTAAATGGTGGACAAGAATAATTACAAAGACCTTTCACACGGGACTTGTATCTCAGTGTTGTGGCTTGTTGTTTTCATGAATTATTTGTTTTTGTGAGTTTTGTCACTCGTAGAAAACCATCGACCCTCCCCCACCTTCCAAAAAAGAGAGTTTTAAACATGTGCTCTCTCCTCTTAATCGTGTTCACTGTTTAAGAATTTTTTTTCTTCTTCTAATCATGGCACCACATTTTACCGTCAATACGCCACGCCGCTGGATTCTTAACATCCATCGAAGAAACCACATTTCTGCTGGCAACAGGTCTGATAGCAATAGGATTCAATAGTCGTAACGTCACTTCCTTCCTAATGATGCATGGTAACTTAGCAACACTGGCTCTAAACTATCTGAACAATGGCGGACCCCATATGAATATTTCTCCGGCGAGCATAAAGGATATCCAGAGGAAAAAAAACACATAAATTTGATCATGTTTTGACTTTTACATATTCTGATCACATGAATATGAAAAGTTCTAGCAGCTTGAAGAATAAAAGTAATGATTTTCTTTGTTTAGAACCATGATGGCTGCCGTTGCTGGAGGATGTGACATCAGACAAATGAATCTTTTTCTTTGCTTTGTTTTGAGAGATGTTCCGTTACGAAAATGAGACCATAACAATTTGGGTTATAGGACCTGCACTTAAGTACACGCCAATCTGTATGCAGCCATTAAAAATGAGTCTTTCCTGGTGTATTTTGTATTTATAAAATCTCACAGGAAGATACCGTAATAGCTAATAATTGAGCTTTATACAGCGCAATATCCACTAAATGTGCGAAAAGCGCTCAAATAAGTACACCCCGATCTGTATGCAAATGAGATGAGTCATCCTGGTTTTATTCTTTTCATAAAATATCACAGGAAGATACCGTAAATAGCTAATAATTGAGTTTTTTTATAGCGCAATATCCTCTAACTGTGCTCAAAGCGCTTTACAAGGGGTTCTGGTCAAAGGAACATTTAACATGTGGGGCGGGCCCATGCCCCCTGGTTGGCGATATTACCATTTTTTCGGACAACGACACGGTGTTAAAGGCCATTTTAAACCGAGTTCGGTGAAAGAATGTGAATAAAGAACCTTTTTCCAGGGACTTCAACTATGCGCCGAGCGCGAGTCTGGAATCCAGGACCTTCCCATCGAAAGCGAGTGTCATACCACTAGAACCACATAGCCGCACATCAGACTATTGATCTATTCTTTGCTTTTATTTGAGAGATTTTCCATTACGACAATGGGACCCTAACAATTTGGGTTCCATACACGCCGATCTGTATGCGACATGAGATGGGTTCATTTTTAATGCATTGTATTAATATAAACTCACAGGAGATACCATCCCTTCAAGATATAGCCAGGTGTTGTCGTACAATCCTCCAATTTTTCTTTCATCTTCTTTGTTGTCATTTGATTGCAGGGATGATAAGAATTATTTAGATATTCGAGTGATTGATCTACAAAATGTTTTAAGTATAGGTGGTAAAACAAGAATCGTGATTTTTATGTGAACTTCGAACAAGATGTGTGTGTGTGTGTGGTGTGTGCGTGTGTGTGTGTATGTGTGGGGTTTTGGGCTGTTGTAGTGATTTTGTGTCGAATGAATGAACTTGTGTGATACCGAAAAACTATTGTTAAAACACCTCTGAGCGGGTTTTGTCTTTTTTACGAAACCCCCGAAACCCGCCGAAACCCTGCGAAACCGCCGAAAACCCCCCGGAAACCCGACGAAACCCCACGAATCCGACAAAGTTATGGGAAGTAGGTGGCTGTGGGGAGTGAACCCAGAACTCAGGGAAGTGTTCACCATTGGGGAGTGACCTGGGACTGGGGTTTCGGGGGTTTCGTAAAAAAGAACCCGTGCTTTTTTACGAAACCCCCCGAAACCCGCGAAACCCCGGGAAAACCCGACAATATTTCCAGCAAAGTTATGGGAAGTAGACAACTGTGGGGAGTGAACCCGAGATCAGGGAAGTGTACACCAGTCGGGAGTTGAACCTGAGATAGGTTATGGGCCGGTTTCGGCGGGTTTCGTAAAAAAAAATTAGTGCTTTTTTTCGAAACCCACCGAAACCGCCCAAACCCCAAATATCCGGCAAAGTTATGGGAGTTTGGCAACAGTGGGGGGGTGATCCTGGGAGTCAGGGAATTGCACACCATTGGGGAGTTAACCTGGGGATGTGGG
>NW_027624708.1:0-7876 GCF_034508935.2 Berghia stephanieae | reverse complement strand
AGAGGGGGGGGGTAAAAAGGGAGGAGAAAAATTGTATTTTTTGTTTAGCGGGCATTGGTTAATAAATCGATGTGAGGGTCCTCTTTGTCCCTCTTTTTTATTCTTTGAAATTATAGGACATGCTAAGGACCAATTTGGGGGGGACAACCGTTGCCTAATCTTACACTTACAGAGATTGTTGTAGGCTATACATGTAATTTTAAGTACAAAAGAGAATAATAATAGAGCCTTCAACAAGTAATGAACTGCAGAAGGGGGAAATAGGGGTGTAATAAAAATGAAATGGAAGAGAACGGGGGACGAGAGACAACATATTAATGGATAATAGGAGATAGATGGGATAGTAGGATAGGAAAAGGGATATTGATAGGGAGGAGGGAGAGAGAGGGAGAGAGAGAAAGGGTTTGAGAGGGGGGGAAGAGAAGAGAGGAGGAACGGGGAGAGAGAAAGGGGGAAGAGAGAGGGAGAGAGAGAGGGGAGAGATGGATGTTCGTTTGACGTGCTTTCTTTTATACTGAAACAAGTAGGGAAGGGGGGGGGGGGGGATCTTTTTAGAACATTGCTCTTTCCACCCCATTCTTCATGTCTACTCACTCTCTCCGTCTCCCTTTTTTTTCTTTCACAAAATACAAAAAACCCCACCCCAAACCACACAAAACCTTATACAGGTTTCAATATTACTCTATTTCCCCCGCCTCTTAATGCCACACAAGCCTCTCCTCCTCTCTCCTCTCTCTCTCTCCTCTCTCTCCCCCACACATCACACAGTGTGGGGTTGTGTGTGTTTGTTTGTTTTGTGTTGTTATTTTTTTTCTCTCATTTTTTTTTTCTCTTCCTCTCTCATCCTCTTTCTGATAATTCTTTCCTTGCCCCCCTGGCCCCAGTAGTTTAAAAACTGTTACTTTGAAAATTTTAAAACCCTTTTTTAAACTTTGCATTTTGAAATCGTATTTTCTCTTTAATAGACAAAAATTTACATTAATATTCTTACTTCTTTGATTCTTTTTTTTAAAAAATATCAAAAAAATTCTTGAAAAAGTGGCAATGTCTTTAAAATTTGTCGGCATTTGGGGGGGGGGGGGGGGTGTTTTAATTCTTTTTTTGAGTTTTAACATCTTTACATAATAATGAATTAATACAAAAGTAAAAAATTGGGTTTGGGTTTCAAAAAAATTTTATGTACATTATTAAATGTATAATCTAAGCTATGCCAAAATTTCACTTTTTCTCGTCAAAATTTTCGATGCCTGTATCTAAGGAGTTATCTTTGCCGATTGATTTGGCTGTGCGTGGGTGAAAAAAGGTGCCTCACTTCAAAAAACGATTTTCTCAAAACTGGGGTTTTTACACTCCCCCTACTTTCAAACGGTTTATAAATCTCGGCAATGAATAATCGGAATTGTAATAAATTTGGTTATCAAATTTTAAAGCATAAAATAAGCTATGATTTGGTACTAAAAACCCAAAATTGAAAAAAAAACCCACTTATACCGTTTCGAGGCGGAAGGGTTTACTCATATATGTGATATTTTTAGTATTTTTAAAAAGTAATATATCTAATCAAAATTGAAGTAAGTCTTGAAAGTTTTGAAAAATAGAAAAACGTTAATGAAATGGGCACGGGATTAAGTTGGGCTTTGTGCGTGGTGAATCCTTTGTAGTTTTTAAATTTGGGGTTTTTTAAATTGCCTTTGTGCGTGGTTGGAATCCTTGTAGTTAAATTGCAAGTCATATTCGAACCCCCATGAAAAATCATGGTCATGAACTTGAACAACGAAAAATGAGGGAAAAAAAAAAAAAATGAGGGAATATTGGGCAAAAAAATTATGGTCATTGGCTTACAAATCTGAAGATAGGGGTGCTTCTCAGGAAGTTATTGATTGTTAAAAAAAAAAAAAACTAAAAAAAATCTGTAAAAAAAAAAACAAAAAAAAAAAAAAAACTCAAAAAAAAAAAAAAAAAAAAAAAAAAAAAAAAAAAAAAAGGGCTTTTTTTTTTTTTTTTTTTTTTTTTGAAAAAAAACATTTGTTGGCGTTTGTTGAAAAACCGAAAAAGTCAGAGTATTGATTGATGAGTGAGTGCCCAAGACAGAATTTATCAAAAAGAGGACTGAAAAAGGAAAAAGCACTTCCTCACTTTTTTTTATTCGGACCACAGGACTTGAATTTTACCAATCGAGCACGAGTTTATTAGGGGGTGCCTTTTTTTTGGAGTTGACACATAAAAAAGCCAAATTCTAATTCTTAGAAAAAGTAAAGTTTTAAATTTAATCCCCCGGCAAGGGAAAAGGTCAACCAAAAAAAACATCAAGCCATAAAAACATTCAACCATAACATTGGAAATGGGAAAGTGATCCATGGACCTATGACATCTAAAAAAATTTTAGCTCGATGTTGGATTCAAAGTAGCTCCAATATTTCGTACTCAAAAATGATTCTAAATTTTGTGTACCATTACAATTATCTTTAAATTATTTGTAAGAAGACTGATGTTGGTAACATTAGCATATAAAATTATCATAATTGCAATTTATCTATAAATCCTAGATATATATAAAAAAGTTACTTTTTAATCTCAATTGTTTTTGTGTGCATTGTTTCTATGTCTATTTTTTATCACCGAACTTATGTATCGAACATTTTTTCCAGGAAGTTCAAAAAGTTAAAAAGGCTAAAAAAATAGATAATTATCCTGTTTGTTTAGGAAATATTGGAATCTTGGGATTGTCTAGTTTTATTATTTCTTCTGATTGATCTTTGTCATGTGTGAGTTTTTGCTTCATTTTCTGTACATTCTCAGAAACAAACCCGTTCCGCTTTTGGATCGTTTTACTGCACAGTAAAGTCTTGGGAAAAAAATCAGACATCCTTGGGGCCCCTTTAAATTCTGTTTTAAAACTTACAATACAACTGGCCATCGTGCCTGCCACTTCACAACACTGACACTGGTCACTGGGAATTTGGGACTGAGAGTGAGAGAGAAGTACTTACGTGTTGTGTTGTCCGACACTCTCACTCTTGTGTTTTACTTGGCACTTAAAATGGAAAAAATTCAGTTTTCAATGACAGTGTATAATCTGGTTTACAAGTATTCAGAAAGGGAATGTTAGAAGAAGAAAGAAATTTAATAAGTTTTTTAATTTAAGTTTTAACTGATTTAAATTTAACTTAAAAATTTTAAAATACCCCCCCCCCCCCCCCCCAATTTACTATATATATCGCATAGGCAGTAGGAATCGGCTTGAATCTTGGCACCAGCTGCCTGCAGTACCAAAAGCTTTTTCCCTTGAAACACTGTGATGTCACTAGGCTAGGGCAACAGGATGCGAAAAAATAATCCAAAGGCATTCTTCTCCTACGGTAAGAGTAAGAGTAAGATGAAGTGCAAGAAGGCCTCCCGACTTCAAGGACAGGGGTGGAAAAAAACTTGTGGTCAGTCGACAAAGAGAAGGCAACCTCCTCAATGCATTTTTCTGTAGTGTTTCACAAAACGAGAGAGTGGGGGATATTCCTGATTGGGGAAAACTGAAGTTAACTCTTCTTTTAGTGACATAATGTTCACTTGTGAAGACGTGTGGAATGGAATAGCTTAAAAACTTAGGCTCCTCTGGCCTGATGGGGATATGCCCATGTCTACTAAAAAAAAAACGGCCAAAACAGCTAGCAGAACCTTTAGCGAGTTGTTCAAAAAAGTCACTTAGGGGAAGGGAAGTGCCTCAGCATCTGGAAGGATGCAAATGTAACTCCACTTTTTTTAAAAAGAGTGAGAAGCAAAGCAGTAACTATGTCTGGTGTCATTAGCGTGTTATTTGCAAATAATGGAATCCTTGATTAGGGACAAATTAGTCAAATACTTAAGGAACAAAAGTTGCTGTCTGAGTTCAACACTTGTTTTATTTTTTATCCAAAACGCTCTTTGTACCACTAATTGTTAGCTGCTCTAGACTCTTGGATAGGTATTTGGACAATGGTATCCCTGTTGATGTTGTTGTACCTTGATTTTCCCAAAGCATTTGACAGTGTTCCACATCAAACGCCTCATTAAGAAACTTGGATCATATGGCATCGTTCATTTTTGGGCTGGCTTGGATTTCAGTTTTCCCTGATTGGGAGAAGACAGCGTTGTTAGGGTTGAACGGCAGTTTTTCGGACTGGGCCCCAGCATCAAATGGTGTACCCACAGGAAGCTGTCTTGGTCCAGTTTTGTTTGTAATCTTTATTAACGATTTTTCCCCGGGCGTTGTGAACTCTCTTTACCAAATGTATGCAGATGACACAAAGGTTTTTCTCTAGAGTGGGACAAGGAAGAGTTCATAACTCAGCTCCAAAGTGATCTTGACAGCTTGGTAAAGTGGGCTATTACATGGCAGCTTAGTTTTAAATGCAGAAAGTGCCATGCCTTGCACTTGGTATAAAAGAAACCTGCACCATCAGTACATAATGAGAAAACATGACTCTAGCGAGACTGTCTTTCTTTAGCTTACTGAAGAGGAAAAAGTTTTTAGGTGCGTTAGTTGATCATGAACTGAAGTTCTCTAGCATTAGAAAACCAAGTAAAAATAAGCAAACAGGATCGTTGGCCTCATTATGAGGCATTCACTCATCTTGATAAAGATAACATGGGGGACAATTTTTTCATGCACTTGTACGTCCTCATTTGGGGAATTTGGCAATGTAGTATGGGCAACACAACTGCAGAAAGACAAAGACCTCATAGAAAGTGTTCTACGACGCGCAATGGGGTTTTATTTCTGGATTCAAAGATCTAGAATACACAGAAAGATGAAAAAGATTCGAATACCGAGCAGGGCAGTACATAGGAGAGATTAGAGGAGACCTTATCGAAGTTTTTTCAAATCCAGCATAATCTATAGATCTATACTTTGTAACATGAGCCTTTTTCAATCTTGATCCACCAGCACCACAGAGGACATAAAATTCAAACTCCCCAAAAGGAAAGGTGTTTCTAAATCTTAGGCAGAACTTCTTCTCAGTTCGGGTAGTTGAAAAAATTTGGAACCGCTTTCCTGCAACAGTTTTTCGGGCATCCCTTCATTGCAGACATTCAAGTGTCGTCTCGACGCTCTTTGTGAAACAGGAAAAATACTATTTGTAGAGTTTAATTCAGACCCCCTCCTTCCCACTATGTGGCATGCCCAGTTTTGAGAGCGTGAATTAAATATGTTCACGAATCCACAAGGGCAGATAACAGGGTGTAAAAGCCCACATAAATTCTGGACTTATAATCATATTTATTCATTTAATGCGGTGACCCACGACAGTCCAAGCTGCTGATATGGTGTTACTTTGATTGGGTAGATTTTGAAAATGAGTGTGTTTTGATTTTATGGAAAACCTCAATGGGTATCTTCTTGGATTTCAGTTTTGAAAATGGTATCACGGGAGGGGAAAAAAGATTGAATTTTATTGGGGTTTTATTGAGGTTCCCAATTTTTTTTTTTTAGGAATAAAAAATTGTGGCTTGTTTTCTTATCCACTAAAATTTAACTATCTTTCCTTACGAATCTTTTAATTATGAATTTAAAGTCGGAAAATGGAATTGTACCTAAGGATAGAGCATTCAATTGCCCCTTTTTTTTGGTGTATAAATTATCAAATTATGTAAATATTACACCAGATTATTATCAATTTTAACCCAAAACCCTGGTTTTAGGCTGCAGCTCACAAACAATAAGTAGCGGTCACAGTCACACAGGTGAATGGGAGAACTGAGGACACAAATTTTAGCCATTTATTAAGTGCCCATTTGGAACTGTTCGTGCTATTATTTTCATGTCTTGTGGCAAATCAGGTTTTATGTTGTGTGAAAAAAAGACTTTTGTGTTAGATACTCTTAGCAATGAACCGATTAAAATGGGCTAACGGCTGTGACTGTACCTCTGTGATGGTCTTTCCTCATCATTGTTGGTTTTTTGGGTTTTTTTTTTGTTTTCTTTAGACCATCTTATATTATGAATTTAAAATCCTGCATTTATCTGATCGACTTATTTTTCTCTTTTCAAAACAGATTTCAAAGTAAGCCATGGATTTTCTTTTTGGTCGTAAGAACACCCGAAAGAAATGCTTCGTCAGAACCAAAGGGCCCTAAAACAAGGCTATGAGGGATTTAGAAGGGAAAGATCTAGATGGAGCCAGCAAGAAAAAAAGTCATTGCTGACATCCGTTAAAATGGCCCAAAACTGGACAAATGGTATGTCAGTCATTTGTTTTTAGGTTTTTCCTCTTTTATTTTTTTGGTTTCACAGTGCGATTTGTGGTCTTTGTGGTATGATATTCACCCTTTGGACAATAGGTCCTTGGTTTGGGTTTTGTCTTGCTATGGAAGAGTCCATTTTACTGTACTGCATTTTTTTCACTGCACTTAGATGTAAACTGAGCACAGGAGGAGTAACCCCTGTTGTTTCTATAGGAATAAAGATTGTATCATTTCTCATTTTTATTATCGTTGGAAGGCATCAGAAGTATTGAGCACTTTATATAACTTTAATCTCCCAGAACAGATCTCAAAAACAAATTTTTTTTTTTTGCCAACTAACGTTTTGGCCACTTTATCAAATGTTTTTTCCCGTTAGTTACTTACTTTGAAATGGGGGAATATGGCTGCTAAAATAAGATTAAGTTAGTTTAAGAAAAAGGGGGGGTGTTTACATTTGTTTTTCAGGATGCTGTGAAGATAATGGCAAAGATTGGTCCGTACTCGACGATATGTGAAAAAGTTTATTTCCCTGCGTGCCAACAAATTTAAACTGTTTCGCTGAAAATCCAAACTTTGAAAGCAACAACACAATGGGGCCCAAGCTATGAAGGGAGTTACCAAGGCTATGGCCACGATGAACAGACAGGTCAGCTGAGTTGTTTTTCATGAGTCTTTAATCATCATCTTTATCATCATTCATCTATCCCTCATTCATCTCATTATCATTTATCATCATCATCAACATCATCAACATCATCATCAACATCATTCATCATCATCATTCCATTGTCATTACCAGAGGTGCCAACTCCTTCCCTTTTCCAGGGCTTTTCCTGCTGTTTTAGAGTCTTTTATAATCCCGTTTATTTTTATTTATTTTTTTCATTTATTTAGTGGTGTTTTCACATAGTTTAACAAGAAATTTTTGAAAGAGGTAAAAGTTTACTTAAATTACTTTAATAGTAATTTCCCATAAGAATTAACTTTAATGAAATATTGCAAAGTGATGACACAGTTGTTTTTTTTTAATTCATCAATACAACTTAATATATCTATTTTCTTTACATTTCAAACACATAAATTTATGACAAAGAATTTAGTGAATTATTAGTTTACAGTACAAAAAAATAAGGAATTTACTCGTATCTATTTCTGACATGGACAAATCACTATTTTAACATGCTTTTTGATTTTAATTTTGTTTGTTTCATGCCACAGTTGAAGCTTCCCCAGATCCAAAAGTCATGATGGAGTTTGAGAAACAGGTTTAGATGATGGATATGAAGGAGGAGATGATGAGGGGATGCCATTGACGATGCTTTGGGAGATGAGGAGGACGAAGAAGAAAGGTAAGTAATGTAACCAATAGTCCAGTAGATTTAGGGTTTGTTAGAAAAGAAGTAGTCCTTTTAGAGCCATAGGGGCCCTGGAGGCAGAGTTTATATCAGTTTTATAGTGTGAATGGACAATAGGGAATTGCTTGCTACCCTTTGGATAGGATGTTAGTCTGTCGCCCAAAATACTTTCCACCAGATCTATCAGGGCCAATTACCCCAAACACTACTGGGTGGACAGGGGGGTCAGAAAAAATCTCAAACTGCACCCAGGATCGATCTCTGTCTTTTTGTTTTTTGAAACGGGGGTGCCTACCAACTGAGCT
>NW_027624707.1:0-7879 GCF_034508935.2 Berghia stephanieae | reverse complement strand
ATAAAAAAAAAAATTATCATAATATATATTATAAATATTTATATATATAATTAATATATAGTATATAATATATATATGACCGAATCCTCTTTGCCCAACCACGTAAATAGGCTAGAACCCCCCACTGTTACGGATTTATTCTGTTTGGATAATCTGTCATTCGATGAATAATATAATACTTCTTTGTCCCATAGTAACGGACTAGTGAAGTGTATCTATCGAAAATGATTGGCTGTGTTTATTTAAGCGTCATTTGATCCAATTAGTGTCATGATTGAAAATTAACCGAAATACTAGTAAGTAATTACATTGTCGTTTAGGTCATCAGACAGTCTAGGTAACAGAATATAAGTACCACACGTGAATTTACGTACATTATGTCCTTCTAATGGATCAAGAATGGGGTTGGTCCTTTGGGTCAACTGAACGCATTTTTTTTCCCTTAATCCCACCCAGTGTCAAAATTATTAACCGAAATGTTAATTATACGATGATGCAGAGCTTCGCCACCTGGCAACGAGTGAAATTAGGTGCCCTTGAGTTTTGTCTACTTTCAGGTTTCGGTGGCTGGCTGTTTCTTGGCCGACTGAGCAAAATGCATAGCAAAAAACGTGTATTAAGCTCTATTGATATGGGGGTCTAATTAATCTGCGGTTTTATATATAGCACGAATATCGCACCGTCGTGCGCATCAGTCCTACTAATTGAGGTTTATAGCACTCCCCCACATGTTAACCACAATTTACGTCAAGCATATTATGATTGATACAGATGTTTCAGGTTATTTTTGGGAACAATCAACCTGGAAAAGATTTAATTAGAACTGACACATTAACAATATTTCACGGCGTTAAAAACCGCAGTGTGTTGCTATTTCTGACGCATGGACGAGAGCTTTGCAACAGTAACCGCCCATTTGGAACCCTTTCGGATTGTGTAAATCTCCAACTAACGTAATTATAGGGCTCGATCGTTGATCAACCAGCCGTTAAATCTTCAAAGTTGGTCAAGTGGCCTGTGTTGCTGGATGGTATAATTTACTAACCTTATTTTAAAGAATAGAGAGGAAGATAAAATGAAAGAATAATAATATGACAAACAGAGCACCGTATTATGTATCTAAGGCTCTTAGTTTGAAGAGCTGCACAATGCTTTAATAACACAAGTACAATCATTGTACTAATTATTAGTACAACGACATACTTAGTGGCTTTCATTCCAGTTGTGCACTGCAATAATAAAGAATGGTGGAATATGTCAGCTTTACCAAAAAAAAAAAAAAAAAAAAAAAAAAAAAAAAAAAGGAGAAGAGGGGAGGGGGGGGGGGGGGGGGGCAAATTTAAAAAGCCTGTAATGTTAATAATAATAATAAGAAGAAGAAAGGGGCGGGGGGAAGCAGTTCAAATGACGGACATGAGATGTTTTGGACTCAAATTCGTTCTTCAGCTTATAACTCCCACCCCCCCCCCCACCCCTCCCAAAAATAGTAAAGTAAAATAAAGCAGAAAACCTAAAGCATTTATATCCACCATGCTCAAGGTGCTTTACAAGGGGTACCTAGACAAAAGCATATTTAACATGTAGCACGAAATATTACTCCTGTTAAGCGATATTAGTACAATTTCATTTTCGTCAGGGACAACGCTGTTGACGGCCAGTTCTTCATTTTACACCTGACTATGGTGAGAGAATGTGAGTAAAGAGCCTCTTTCAAGGACTCATAATATTGCGCCACTCAGAGCGGGACTCGAAACCCTGGACCTTCCGGTCTCCAACTAACGTATTTATAGACCGCGATCGTTGATCAACAGCCGTTAAATCTTCAAAGTTGGTCAAGTGACCTGTGGTTGGTGCATGGTATAATTTACTAACCTTATTTTAAAAGAACAGAGCGGAATACAAAATAAAAGAATAATAATATATAACAAATAGAGCACCGTATGTACCTAAGGCTCTATTAGTTTTGAAGACTGCGCTGTACAATGAATGCTTTCATGACACAAGTACAATTATCACAATGACATTCTTAGTGGCGTTCATTCAGTTGTGGACTGTAATAATAAGAATGGTGGAATATGGCTTTACAAAAAAAAAAAAAAAACAATAAAAAAAATAAAAATTATAAAAAAAAAAATAATAAAAAAAAAAAGAAGGGAGGAAGGAGGGGGGGGGGAGGGGGGCGGAGAGAACAATTTAAAAGCCTGTTAATAATGATAGCAACAACAATCATTTTTTACAAATCGGTTCAAAGTGGCGGGCAAGGGACGTTTTGGACTCTAATTAGTACTTCAGCTTACAACCCCCTTTCAAAATAATAAATAAATAAAATAAAACAAGAAGAAGGAAAAATTAAGAGAAAAAAAACTAGGGCCTTTATATTCACTAAACACACTCAAAGTGCTTTACAAGGGGCCCTAGCCATAATTGACATGTAGCACTAAATTAAATAATAACTCCTGTTAGGCGATATTTAGTAACATTTTTTTTCGACAAAGACAGCGTTGTTCACAGCCAGTTTACGGTGAGAGAATCTGAGTAATAAGTCTCTCCAGGACTCGTATAATATACGCCGCTCAGAGCGGACTCGAACCTGGACCTTCCGTTCCGAAAATCTGGTGCCATACCACAAGACCACATATCAAAACAAAAACCTTATTACGATACGTAAAACATGGAGAGATGAGAGTAAAGATCTAGCTGCCTCTCATTAAGATGGATTTGTTGATTACATACACATTCGATGCAGGTTATTGTCTATTTCTTGCATAGTGAGAAATCGTTGCAGATGAGATTTCACGGAGTGTAAACGATGATTCAGGAATGCGTTAATTTGTCCTGCCCTGTCTTATGCTATTAGCAATAGCAGGTGACAGACCGTAAGGATCAATTAGTCTTGGCTATTCATAATTATAATGTTATGTCATTAAACCAAACATCAAAAAGAAATTCGCCAACCATGGCTGGAAGAAGCAGGCGTGTCTAATTATGTCACGTAAATTGGGCACAAACCTCGTCGGCGCTGATTGTGTGTATGCACATAGTAGGCCTACATAATTTATGTGGTTTTTTATTAAAAGTAACTGTGATAGTAGGCGAGGGTGGTCTGTCTGTATTGTAGTTGTCTTTGCCAAAATCACGAATTTGTTTTGGAAACAGATCCTTAATAATACATCGGTGAATAATGACACTATGATATCCTAAAAATAGCACAAGGCGGACTATAACCCTACTATAAAGAGGAGCTACGTAGCGTTAGCTCTCCTCTTTCTTGTAATCATGGATGTGGTTCAGTTTTATAATTTACTGTAGCCGACGTGCACTGTATGTAGCCACGTGAGCTAATTTCTATAAAGACTGATAACGTAAATTGCAATGATTACCCTCCCCCCCCCCCCCCCCCAACCTCCCCCAATTATTAAAAAAAAACCACACAACCCCCCCCCCCCACAAAAAAAAAAAACAAAAAAAAAAAAAAAAAAAACAAACAAACAAACAAACAAAAAACTAGCATTGCATACGTAATCAAAACACTTTACAAGGGGTACTAGCCTGGGACTTTAATCATCTTGGCCCATGGAATGTGTGGCTATGTGTCTTGCGGTATGGCACTCGCTTTCGGATCGGAAGGTCCAGGGTTCGAGCCTCGCGCTCGGCGCATTAGTTGAGTCCATAGAGAAGGCTATTTACTCACAATCTCTCACCGTACTCAGGTGTAAAATGAGTACCTGGCCGTTAACAGCGTTGTCTGTGTCCGAAAATTTGTAATATCGTATAACAGGCGTCATGTCCCGTCCTACATATTAAATGTTGCTGTTGACTAGGGAACCCTTGTAAAGCACTTTGAGCACATTTAGTGGATATTGCGCTATAAAAAGCTCAATTTTAAATTTTAATGGAGCATGCGCATATCCCAGTTTTCTGGGCATTAAAAAAAAATCTCTCTGGATCCAGTGGCGTAGCTGACAGTCAAAGGGAGAAGTGGCTGAGTGAGATACTGTTTTTTGGGGTCTTTCAAACCCAACCCCCGGGAATGGGGGGGGAAATTTTTTCCTGTTTTGGAAAAATTAACGAGCGGTGAAAACATTTTTGGCTATTTTTAAGCGGGGAAATCTATTTCCCGTCGTAAACGACTTTCCCCCCCAAATTTTAGCCTTCAATAGTCAGGGACGTCACTTTCCTCGTAAGGGACGCATATACTTAGAAACTGGCCAAAAACTATGGAAAAATTGGCGGACCCCCTTATGAAATACTTTTCCGCCCGAGCTTAAAAGTGTATCCAGGGGGAAGAAAACTTTAAAAATATGATCTTGTTTTGCCCTTTTTTACTTTTGGGGATCACAAAAACCCCATAAAAAGTTTCTTGCCAGCATGAAGAATAAAAAGCCCCCCCCCCGATTTTTTTGTTTAAAACCCCTTTTGGGCCCGCCGTTGCTGGGCGACTTTGCCCACGGGGACTATTGAATCCAATTGGCAGAAATTCCCTTTTGTAAATTCAGCTGGTATATTAAAATACCAAGAATCCCCCCCCCCCCCCCTTTTTTTTTTTTTTTAATTTTTTTAAAAACTTAGGATCCCGTGGCGTAACCCTTTCAGTCGGGGGAGGGGGGGATGAGTCAATAATATTGATAACTGTTTTTGGGGGGTATTCTTTAAAAACCAAAAAAAAAAATTTGGGGCCGGGGCTTATTTCCCCCGGGTTTTTGGAGCATTAGACAAAACAGTAAAAACTTCTTTTATACTTTTAAACTAGGATTTTTGTTATCGTGAAGTTTAAATTTTAAAGGGAAAGGGTGTGGGCCCCGCGTTAAACCGGTTTTTTAAAAACATTATTTTAAAAGAGCAGTAAAAACAAATTTTACTTTAAAACAGGACCCAGTCCATCGGGAAAATTAATTTTCCGTCAGAAAAGGGCAGATTCATTAACCTAAAAAAGTGGATTTACAAAGGGCTTTAACTTCTCTCTCTTTTCTCTCTCTCTTTTTCCTCTTCTCTCTCTCTTTCTCACAACACCAAAAACCCCCAACACACAAAACCACACTATTCTCCCCTTCCTTTTTTCTTTTGTTGGGGGTAGCGGGTTCGAACGTTGTGTGGGGTTGTGTGTGTGTGTGTGTTTTGTGTGGTGTGTGTGTGTGGTAGGGGTGTTTGAAGGGGAGGTTCTCTCTAGCAAAAATTTTTTTAGCCAAAATTGGGCTAAGAAACACAAGGGAAACTGTACCCTGTTGCCCCCAAAGCGGAAACCCTTTGCTTTGGGGCAATTTTAAAATATTTTTTCTATCCCCTTTGGGCCCCCAATGGTTCAACCCTTTCACGACCTGGGCCCCAAAAATTCACACCTGGTTCCCAAAAAAGTCATAAAAAAATCGAGGGCATGGGCTCCATTTTATGGAAAAAAATTTTGTAAGCATTCGGGCATGATTCCCGAAGTAAAAAGAATATCTGTCACCATTGGTGAATGTGCTGGGTAGCTAGTGATCCTTGGGCCCTTGGGCCCTTTCCCCCAGATCAGTTTTGCCAGCCTTTGGGGTACTATTGTTTCTTTTTAACCGTTTGTGGTTTCGCATCAAACACCGGTTTGACCATTGACCTGATAGATTTTCTAACGATACACGAGTTGTGTTCTTTAAAGAACGAAAAAAGCAGTAACTGCACTTATTGTCTCTCCCCCCCCCCCCCCCCACACCCTATCCCATCCCCTCTCTCTCTCTCTCCCTCTCTCTCTCATCTCTCTGTATCTATCTATCTATTAATCTAAATCTATCTATCTATCAATCTATCTATCTATCTATCTATCTATCTATCTATCTATCTACTATCTATCTAATGTCATTCAACCAACCAACCAACACATTAAACAACCAATAAATAAATCAATCAGTCAATCAAGCAATTAATCATCTGTTGACCTCCCTTTTTCAAAAAAACTAATTACAAACTCCTGTTTCAATCCATTTAGAGTTATAAAATTTTAAAATATAAATCAAATTCATCTAAAAAGTATAAATTACTTTTTTTTAATGGATTGCTATGATAATAATTAGGCCCGACAATGTCCTAGGTTTCAGATACGTGGACCCAGTTCCTTCAAAATCACTTTACTTTCGGCAGATCTGAGTAGACCAAGCTATCCATTTAAAATGCTAGACGATCAGAATCTCCATCAAATTACACAATAATAGCTGCTTTAGAAGATTCTTTAAAATCCAATGGTTTGACGCCATTTAAGTAAAACAGACCAATGAGAAAGTCCCAACCAGCTGTTTAATTTGGCTGGCGGACGTTGTGAGCATTTTACCTAAACGCAAAGCCACTGTAAATTACCCTTTTAGATGATGTAGATGACGTCACTCAGGCCTTTGTTATTGTATTTGCCATCCGCGTTTGTGAGTTGTTCTCACTAAACTGTAATTAACCTGACTATAAACGTTCATGGTTTTCACATGTGTTTGTGTTTGTTCCCTTTTTAATTCCCGATTTGGGAATGTTGTGAACTCCTTGGCCAAGCGCATTCTATCTTCATACCACCATCTCATGGGAGATAAGGCCATCGAACCTTAACAGGGACCAGTCGAAGGAGAACCTGCCGCAGAAGACGAAAGTGGATATTGTGCCCCCAGGGGGAAAAACAGCCGATAACACAAACAGACAGGCACTAAAACGGAATCCTCCAAGAGAAACATAAAAAAAAAAACACAAAAAAACAACAACAAGAAAAAGAAAAGAAATTGAGCTTTTATATAGAGAAATATCCACTCAACGTGCTCAAACCGCTTACAAGAGGTCCCTGGCCAACAGCAACACTTAACATGTAGGACGGGCCCATGAATCCTGTTAGGCGATATTATGATTTTTTCGGCAGAGACAACGCTGTAAACGGCCTCATTTTTACACCTGAGTACGGTGAGAGAATGTGAGAAAAGAGCCTTTTCCAAGGACTCAACTATGCGCCGAGCGAGGCTCGAACCTAGGACTTTCCCGACCCGAAAGCGAGTGTCATACCAAAAGACCACATAGCCGCACATAAAAGAAGAACAAGAAGCACATGGGAACATGACGTTAAAATAAGACGGGAACCATCTGGAAAGAACTGGAAAAGGCAGCCCAGGATAGAGGACGTCTTGTTGTGGTCGACGGCCTAATCTCCCCTGAGGAATGAAAGATATAAGTAATTATTGATGCTATGCGTTTTGGTAAAATACTCACAACATCAAGCCATCCAAATTAAACATAATAACAACACACAAAAATGTCTGATTGAAATCATTTATTGAGAATTAATCATTAAAGGGCTGTCTAAGAAAAATAACAAAAAGCTGAGTGACGTTAACTCGTTCCTTCTACACAGACAGCGGGACACCAGATCCAGTCCCCAGTGCGCTGACCATTACACCACTTAGTTTTAATATACTAAAAAAATTTAAAACATATAAATGAATAAATATGGCTTTTTTGGAAACATTCATCTTTTCAGATGAAAATGATATCAAATGGCTTGCCATCGGGCCATATGCCTTTGGGCAGTAAATAAATGTGCAAGGTTGTGTCAAGGTCTTCACGTTACAGATTATGGGGCCCAAAATTTTTCCTGAAGCAACTTGAAATCTACTTTAGCTTGTTTGTTTGTTTGGTTACTGGCAAATTCACGTGCAGGTAACTCGTGATCATTCCAAATTCCAAGACTAGGCATGGATGGGTGCACGAAACCATCGCTTCCCGGGGACGACGGACTCCTTTACCGCAGAAAAGAAAAAACTTTAAAAAAAAAAACCCCAAACAAACAAACAAAAAAAAAAAAAATTATAATAATAGACAAATAAATCCAAAAAACAAAAACAAACCAAACACTCACACACAACACACAAAACAGAAACGACCCCCC
>NW_027624706.1:0-7880 GCF_034508935.2 Berghia stephanieae | reverse complement strand
GAAAAAATTTAAATAGGGCCCCCCAACTTCAAATCGTTTCCTTTTTTTGTTTGATGGTTATCTTATTCCTTCATGCAGTGTCGGAAGTAATTATTACTATCTTTTTTTATTAATATATTCCTACATTACAATATTAACAACACCGCTGCCGTGCTCTTAAAAACGGGTTTATATAGAATTTTTGGCCAGAAAATTGCCCTTCAAATAATGATCGATTAAATTAACCTAACTTGCCAAAACTCAGTTTTTGAGATTTTGATTAGATCGATGATGTTTGGGAGAGGCTGGCATTTCGGCTAATATTTAGATACGCGCGGAGGATAATAAAAGTAGAGAAGATTTACACAAATCTAAGGAGACCAAAGTATCAATGTGTTTCATCAGTATTCTGTCTTTTAAATAACAATATAGTATCACCAGAAGCAACTACAAAAGAAAGTAAGAGCTGTGTTGAGAGCTGATCCAGCCACAAATTATATAAGATTATATATTTTTGCCATAAGAATTAGGAATGGTAAAATAATAAATTTAAAAAAATAAAAAATATAAATTGCCCTTAATCCCCATAAGGAGAATTTGTTAAAGGGTCTTTTCCCAAAGGGAAGACTGGAATTACCCAGACGTCACCCGCAGTGCAGCGCAGCAAATTGAGCTAGGGCGAGGTGACTTGATCAAGGCCACACGAGCAGTGGCGGGTGATCGAACTCGGTAATTTCGGCTACGAAGCAAAGACCGTACCACGAGCACGTAAAGTACTTAATGATCGAAATTATCTTAAAAATTCCTAAAACTCATTTAAAAAAAATAATTGAATTAATTTTCTAAATCCTATTTGTGTCATATTATTTTCTCTGTAATTTTTTGAAGAAGACGTTTTAAAAGACCCATAATGAATTGGGAGAAAATTCCTGTGGCTTTTCTTAAATAATAATATATCTTTATTGTCCTCAAAATAGTGGCAATTTGTCAAATGAAAATAATACGGATTCAATCCGGTTTTAATTGGTCTAGTGTCGAAAACTTTTCTAAAAATAATTTGAAACCCTGAGTCATTTGGAATTGGGGAAGCTTAATTGCGTGATTTTTTATTTAATTTGACTGTTGATTAAGTTTTTCTCTCACAAGAAATTCCTTACATCTAGATAGCTGTCCGATAATTGTTGCGTGATAGTTTGATGGTCTCTCGCGTCAAAATTTTCGTGAGCACAAGGAGTATCTTAGGGCTAATAATTGTTGCGTGAATTGAGGGACCCAAAAAATTTTGACTGGGTAAGTTTTCAAGTGCACGTGATGTCGAGTACTCAATGGTTGTGTTTCCCTTTTCCCCCCAATGTAAAATCGAATATATTGAATATATTTAAACAAAAACAAAATTGATTAAATTGAATAGTATCGAGAACACAAATTAACAAAAGATCAATAGAGAAGTAAGTAAATATTTATATCAATGGATTATTAATAAAACTTGTAAAGTGCATATTTTACAGTAATCATTGACTTTTCCAACTGTGGTTGTGTATTTAATTCACTTTTCAATTTTCCATATATTTCGTTCATCAAATTTTCGAATGTTTCACCGCCAAATTTATGTCACTTTCACCACTTGTTTTTATACAAATAGGGTGCTATCAAAGATATGGCATAAACACATTAATTTCGGCGGGCACAAATTGGACCAATCAGGTCGTTCTCCTTCATTTTTTGAATCAATTTCCATATAAGGACATAGAATATTTCTAGAAAACAATTCTCGTTATTTTAAATCAATGTAGTTTGTTTTTGCTTTGTTTTTGGTTTTTGTTGTTGTTGTTTGTTTTTTGTTTTTTTGTTGTTTTTTTTTTTTTGTTTTGTTTTTTTTTTGTGGGTTTTTTTGTGTTTTGTTTTTGTTTTTTGTTTTTGTTTGGGTTTTTTTTTTAGAGGGGGGGGGGGGAGGAGTTGTTAATATCTCAAAGATGTCTGTGTCTGATTCGAATCTCCAAGTTAAATTACAGAAGAGGGAAAATTGACACTTGATAATTTTTTTCTAATTTCAAAAATGTGTGCTGATTTCATCGTACCCATTCCATTTTTTACGAGCGATAACCATAGCAAAGCACGACGAAAATTGAACAGAAAACATTCTACAAGTCGGCACTCACCCAACGATATGTATTTCAGGGAAAACATGATCACGCATGCGTTAAATTTGTCGTGAGTGGGGTTTCGTGTGTCTAGCGTCGGCCAACACTTTGTCTGTTCTAATCTTTTTCTTTCTCCGACGGCCGTTTAAAAAAAGAGGGATGAGTATCCCCGGTTTGTTTGCAGCAATATCGTTGTTCCCATCGTCTATGGGGGTCTGCAATTTATCGCCCCAATCACCTTCTCGCTGTCTGACTATCCTTTATTGTTTTTCTGGGTCTATTATATTTATTATCTACTGTTTTGATTTTGGGTCCCGGGCTTTGTTCTTTGTCTGTCCTTATCTATAAAGTAACCCCAAAAATGTTTATATCGATTATGTAAAAAAAAGTTAGACTTTTAGATCATCGGTATATTTAGTCTGTCAACCAACAGATAAACTAACAAATCATGAGGTCACTGGAAGTCAATCAATCATCAAACAAATTTAAATTTAAACAATCAACCATTAACTCAATATTTTAATCAATAAATCGACCAATCAATCGTTCTGTCAATCAGTCGTTCATTCAATTACCAATAAATCAGTCAAAGGTCAAATCAATTATTGAATTATCAAAACAATTTATCATTCAATCAATTAATCGATCTATCTATTTAATTCGATCATCAAGTATATATTAATCGATTTCTCAATCAAAAAACCAATGATTTAATCAATCAATCATCAACAATCGATCTCTTAAATATCTATTAAACAGTTGATTTATCAAAACAAGAAACTCAAAATAGTGATATAAGAAACCAACACCTTAGTTAAGCAATCAATCAATCGGGCCAATCAAATACATTATCAATCAATCTGTTTGTAAAAAGAAAGAAGAGAAATTAATCATATTACATATGTATGTGTCTATCGATCAATCAATCACGGTCAATAAACTAACAAAATCAATTTAATCAATAAAAAATATCACCCAACCAACCAATTATTTGGTTTAAAAAAATCGATCTTTTTAATCAGTAAATAAAAATATTAATCAAATACTAATTTATCAAGCATTACTCAAAATACACAAAACGCGTTTACAATCGTTTGGTCATTATATATATATTTTAGATCAATCAATCAATTACTTAGAGAATAATCAATTTAATTAACAAATACGTGGATTAATCCATCACATAATTAATTTAATTAATCAATCAATCAATTATTTTGATTCAATCTAAAGACTAACCAATTTTTAAAAACAAATCAATCAAGAAACAAGCAACATAACAATATCAATAATCAATCCTTACTGTACTATCAAACAACAATCGATCAAGTAAATATTCCATAAACCAATAATCAAGAAATTATCAATCAATTGAGATATTAATTTTTTTTTTTAATTAGTTACTTATTTAAACTTTTAAATCAATCATCAAATCAAGACACAAGCTAAGAATTACACTAGTTACAAAATCATATCCGAGCAAACAAGTAATCGATTTATCAAAGATACTGATCTATCAATAAATCAACAAGTCATAATCAATAAACAGTCATTTACTTTATTAATTACGCAATCAATCAACGTTTAAATATTCCAATTCAACAATAATGATTTTATTTTTCAACAACCATGATGATCACTGTACAAATAAAAATTATCCAACAACCCATATTTGCAAAGTAAGCGTGCAACCCTGTACTCTTGGGACGATACAAACAGGGAGATGAAAGAGATAAAGAGAGGGAGAGTCGAGGAAGGGAAAGACAGTAGAGAGAGAGAGGAGAGGAGAGATGAGGAGAGAAGAGGGAGAGGAGGAGAGGAGAGGAGAGAGAGGAGAATTTGAATAAGCGATGCTTTTTACTATAGCCACTCTAGTGTGAACTGTCATAAACCAATATGTTCTACCCCCCCCCCACCCCCCTCTAGATAGTGACGCATTTTGATATCAAGTTTACAATAATAATTTGTGACGTCAGATTATCAAGCGTTAAATTTAACTTTTAAATTTACTCTTTTAAGACGACGACATCGGAATCGATGAGGGGTAGAATAAAAAATTTCTTACATCTTGCGTTTTGGAAATCGAACCCCGTGCAGGGATGAGAAACCGTCCAGAAAATCCAAAAAGCAATATGTAAGAATCGTCTATTTGTCACCTCATTTCAAACCGGTTGACTCGAGCTGTTAGGATGTAGCTGTAAGATATTGTATATATTATGTTTGATTAAGCATAAACAGACATACTTTCTTGAAGGGACAAAAATTAAAATCTCACATTCGGATCAATTTTACTTACAAATTACTCTGTGCACATGGTTGCCAATACCTATTTTAGACGCAGGTAACATATGTACAGTGACGAAATTTTAATTTTGTCGTGGCCGGATTTAAAACCTTAAAAGGTCCGTTTTCACGATCGGCATCAGGGGGTGATCCGCCCAAAATTAATAAAACATGGTGCGCAATGCCAAAGTTCGTCTGTCGACTTCGGGTGTTTTGATCCGCCGACCATCAATATGCTCAAATTTTTTACTATAGTTCAATTTTCACATTTTGCTCAGAATACATTTTCTTTGTCTCCCGATAACTTGTCTAAATGCAAAGGTTTTCTAGGCTATGATAAAAAGGGATACTCTAAATAATTCAACAATTACAAAAAAAAATCAATCTGCAAACCAATATTGGATATCATCTCGTACCCACCGGTGCATGACAAATTACAGGGTCTGAATTGATTCTCTAGTTTGATTAGTGCAACGTGGTTACTGGGAGCTGAAATAAAAGTGGATTTCCATAGTCGTAAACGATCGTGCAATTCCAAAATGCCTTTTGTGCAGATGCCCATGTGTGGTGTGAGTTGAAAACACACCAAACAATAACAGACAGATATGTCCGCTCTTTGCGTTTGTAAAATATTGTGGGAAATTTGTCATGTGCAGAGCAAAATCCGACTCATACGGAGTACTGGTTTAAGTTTCTGGTATTTACCTTTTGTTATCTCTTTTTTCTTTTTTTTTTAAAGACTCGGAGGGATTCGCAAATTTTGTTTTGTAGGTTACTATGATAAAAGTAGTCCCCTCAGTGGTGGGCTGACTTATGTGACTCACATTTAACCTCTCTTCATCGTTAAATTCGTTTAAAAAAAACCCTCATTTGAGAATGGACTATAATTGCAAAGTTTTTATGACAATTTGCCGCCGTTATATATATAAAAGAATTTTTGTAATAGGGAAATGGCTTTCGTATGGGAACAAATACGAGAGAGTCATCATAAAAAATGTTTATGCCTACACTTCATTTTAATGAATTTCACTACGGTGCGGTTTTTTTGTAACAAATTTACACAGGAGTCAATTAAACAATCTGAAAACTCTGCTTGGGGACCACTACACTGCTAAGGCAACGAAGCCGATATCTACCCTTATCTCCCCAAATAATAAAATTCACACTTGATAAAAACGAAGACAGCTGCATTTTTAAAGAGGAACTAATAAGTACAATGTTGGTTGCGCTTTATATCTATTAAAAATTCTTTATAAAAATATTTGCTGAAATCATCCATTATTTTTTAATCGAAGCGAGGGAAAACATAGTTAACAGGAGCCTGTTTGTAATTCAGACAAAAAGAGTGACTTCCGGTTAGACCCCGTGAAATTTCAGCAGATCTTCCACGAAATAGGCTTCGTTGACTCCCTAGTGATATTATCCCTGTATGACAACTCAATTTGTTACTGTAGGTCCTAGCTCAAATCCCGCTATAGGATGTGCAAGGTGAATCCATCGTGTAAATGGAATGAATACTTTGTAACAGTTGATACTATTCAAGATTACAGGCGGCATGCCATAGTAGTAATATAAAAAGCATGAGAACCCTTGTTAAATTGTTAAATAAAAAATTGCATGATCAGCGTTTATAACAATAGTGTGTAAATGTGTTATAGTATTACACATGTGTAATAGGTGTGTCAATGTATTATTGTTGTGTGTTGTACACACTTTGCAGTTATTTTTAATTGTATATGGTGTTTTTACACACTTTGTAATTATTATTGTCGTTAATATACATGTGTAGGAGAAACCGTTATTAAATTGTAAAATATGTATTATCATTTTTTTATAGTAGTGTGTAAGTTTGTTATAGTATTAGATATATATGTAAACCTGTGTAATTTTATAATTGTCGTGTGTTTTACACACTTTGTAGTTATTTTTAATATTGTATTATTGTGTGTTTTACACACTTTGTAATTATTTCTTAACATACATGGCAGGAGAAAAATATGTTATGTTTTACTTAATTATAGTGTAATTGTGTTATAGTATAAGATATATTAATCTTTGTGTTGATTGTATTATTGTTGTGTGTTTTACACACTTTGTAATTATTTGCCGTCTTAGATGTGCGATAGCTATATTGATAAGTTTTAAAAAAATAGATAACAAAAGTCCATGTTTTTTTGTCTTTGTCCTAATGTAATGTCTGTGATAGATACGAAGATGCCCCGTAAATAAGTTAATAACATCACTTTAAATAATGTTGATTATTTTAAAATAATAATATCATAGGTTAAAAATTTTACTCATAATAGATCTCGCATCTCTATTCGGATTTGAACTTGGACATTTTCGTGCGATAGATAGACGCCTTACAATTTGATCAATAAAGAATCGGTATGTGATCACGACCACGACTCATGTTTCGTGATCAACACAATTCGTCGTTTTCTTCGATTCCTGTCTTCTTGAAAGCCCATAATCGCGCAGGAAAGCTTATCAGCAAAAAAAGATGAAACATAATCAATAGTATAAAAAGTCTTATTGCGTTGTTTTGATTAAAGATCCATTTGTTCCTTACATATTTATTTCACAGGCTGTTAAACTTTCATGAAACCCACACGGTTGTTGTATGAATTTCACAATAAGTTAATAACACTCACTTTAAACAATGTTGATATATTTTAGAATAATAATAATCATAGGTTCAAAATTACTCATAATAGATCTCGCATCTCTATTCGGATTTGAACTTGAGACATTTTTGTGCGATAGATAGGCGTTACAATTTGATCAATTAAAGAATCGTTGTGTGAAATACGACACATGGTCGAGAGCAAAACACTTCGCAAAAACACTAAGTTTTGTTTAATTAGTTAACGCTTACCAATTATCAACGAAAGGATCCTATGAAATGACACATGGTTTAATGGTGAATTTAGCAAAAAGTGTCTGTTTGCTGTCACCTTTTGTCTCAAACAAAACAATTAAAGAATTTATGTAGTTTTTCCAGTTTTTACTGTATGGGATGAAATTATACATGTTATGGCTGTGTTGTTTTTTTTTTTTTCTTGGGTCATTTTTCTAAAAGGGTTTTTTAGTTTGTAATTTCCCTTTTAAATGCCATTTGCTTTATTTTTTTAATAAAACGAGGAGAAATTTTTTTTGCTTAAAAGTAGGTAGGTTTTGTTAGGTCTGGTTTTAAATAAATGAGGGCTTCATACCTCCAGAAAATGTTTATATTGTAAACCCCGGGGATAGAGATTTGAACTGAATTCGAAATCAAACGTTTTGGTATGGGAGTTGACAATTATCTCGCAAATTAAAAAACCTTTCATTTTTGAATGATAGTAGAGGGTGAAGGGGTGAAAGTTTTTTTTTGAAATTTCCGTAGGATCAATTAAATAGAAATAAAATGTTTGTGGGACACAAGTTAAAACCCCAAAATATGTTTACAGTTATTTCTTTTTCCCAAAATTATTTTTG
>NW_027624705.1:0-7884 GCF_034508935.2 Berghia stephanieae | reverse complement strand
CTTTTCCGTTCATCAGAGATCCGTTTGATTTAATCCTTCAGGAATGCCTAGGGGGGACGGGTCCAAATTTTTATGAAACAAACCCAAAAACAAAACAAAAAAAAAAACCCGAAAAAATCAACAACAAAAAAAAATTAAAAAAAAAAACATATAAAAAAAAACAAAAAAAAAAAAAAAAAAAACAAACACACACCACCACCACACACACAACAAAAAAAAAACCCCGGAAAATCAAAGTACAAATTCCAAAAAACAAACAAACAAACCAAAAAAGCACCCCAATTTTTATAAAAAAACCCCATCGTAAATCTTAAGTCCCTCCTCCTCCCCCCAACCCAACCCAACCCAACTAACCAACCATCCCCTCAAGCTTAGAAAAGTCCAAAAATTCTTTGTAATCGCAAATAATTCGTAAAATCAAAATAACCGGGGTTTTTTTTTTTTTTTTTTAAAACTCTTGTGATTTCAAATTACGAAATCTTAACTATGATTTTTTCCCCTTAAAATTTTTACAATATTCCTTTTACCAGTGTAAGGGCGTATCGGAAATACATCCTTTTAAAATTGGGCCCAGAAACCCCCTTCAAACAACGATCTTTTACACCCCCTCATCTTAGCAAAAAAAAAAAAAAACAAAAAAAAAAAACCAAAAAAAAACAAAAAAAAAAAAAAAAAAATAAAAAAAAAAAAAAATAAAAAAAAAACTCTAAAACCGGGGACCTCACAAAGTATTTTTTAAAGTCCCGGGTTTTGGGGAGTTTTTTTTTTTTTTAAAAAAAGATTTTTAAAAAAAATTTTTAAAATACTTTAAAATATTTTAAAAAATATTTGTGGGGGCCCCATTTTTAAAGTTTTGTTTTTTTTTTTTTTTTTTTTTTTTTTTGTTGTTGTTGAAAAGTGGGGTCGTTTAAATCGATCGATATTAATTTAAAGGCTAATTTTTGGCCAAATTTTTTAAATACGTCTTTTTTTTCCTTTTGTACGTCTATTATTTAATAGTTAAAACAAACTCACTTCCTAATTCCCTTTTAACATTTTTAAAAGGAACTCTGAACGAAAATGGGCTAGCAAACAGCGAGAAAAGCTCCAACACAAAGATCAGCATTCTGTGCTGAATTTTACTAATAAAAACTGCCTTTAGTTTTGGGAGACGTTATTTAGTCGTAAGAAGGAAAGTGGGGAATTTTAGAATAGATAATCTTTTTTTTACGGCGTGCGCCTTCAAGTGGAATTTACGGGAATAATGGATGGAGTTTAGGGCAGGATTGCCAGATATTATTTTGCAAAATTGCTAAACGGTCTATCTAGTTAAAAAAAAAGCCAAATGGTTTGGAAAAAAAATGCCAATTTATTTATCTTAACATCGCGATGGTATCAAAAAATGACATTAAATTTGAAAGGATCTTGATTATACTTAATTCGTTGCCAAGAATCGGTGCTTCGATTTTTAAGAGATTTAACTATCTATTTTCATTTATACGCCTTTAAAAACAAGCTATGCACTTTGTATCTACTAGATAGAAACATCCCGGTGTATTTGTGATCAAACGTGCTACACATGTGTTAAGAGAAATGTGTCATTTTATGATAAAAAAGTCTAAACACACACAAAAGACATACACACATCCCACACATATGCACTAAAATGCCTATGTGCCAAACGTAATTTCTCGAACCCAAAAGATTTTTAAAAATTGCAAGGTTTCCTTTTTTTATTATTATTTTTAAATTATTATATTATTTTTTAAATTTATTTTTATTATTATTATTATTTTTAAATTTTTAAATTATTATTATTATTATTATTATTATCATAATCATCATCATCATCATCATCATCATCATCATCTTCATCATCATCATCATCATACATCATCATCATCATCTCATCATTATTATTTTTAAATTATTATTATTATTATTATTATTATTTTTATTATTAATTATTATTATTATTATTATTATTATTATTATTATTATTTTTATTATTATTTTTAAATTTTATTATTATTATTAAAAATTTTGCATTACATTTGCTAACCTGGAAACAATCCTTTTTGTTTTTTTTTATTTTAGGGAGTTACTTTCAACAAGATTTCTTCTGTTTTCCCCGTTTAATCCGCCATGTCACTGTTAAATCTATCACCCTATGATGCTTATTTAAGATGTGTTCAATGTGTACCCACTGTTGTTGTGTTTTTAGGGAATGGGATTAGCGGAAGAGTAGCGTCCCTTGATTGGACGCACCCATAGTCTGTGACGTCACCGGGGGAAAAGTTATTAGAGAGAGAAACGTCATGTTGGTTGTGGGCATGCGTCTCTCGTCCTCCGCGGACGTCGCCATCGTCAATACCATCTTCGATATGATTATTATCATCAATACTATCCTTATCACCATTTTCAGTCATTCATCACAAGCAAATTTTATCCATTAATTAATTTTAACCTCTTTACACTCATTCCTAGCCTTACAAAAAGGCTATACCAGTCCCCACATCTCACGATTTAAACTAACAATATATTATAATATATAATATGATATAACCCAAAATTATAAGATATACATACTAGTCTCCATCTCACGATAAACTACCAATATATGTGAGCCAACGTCTCAAAACCGTTTATGTCGGGTTGTACCAGATGCCATAAATTCAATTCTAGTTAAAACCGGCCAAAATATGAATTATTGGTATTAAGCATTCTAAAATATGATATACATTCTCCTCAATAAAACATATAAACTCAAATTCAGCCTGATAAATCTGGCTACAATTCAATTTCAGCAACTTAATCATTCCGACTTTAATACGTTTTGGACGAGTGGTCACATCTTATAGTATATAATATGATATAACCAAATAATAAGAATATAATAAACACGGATTAATTGATCCTTCCGGCAGGCAAATCTATTCACAATAATTCACCTGATCTCCGACAGCTGCTGTTAGCTTTAATCACCTTATCACCCCTCAGGTCTCACTTGATAAAAAACAGTCAGTTCAAATTTCAATGAGACTCAAAACGCACCCAAAACTTACGGAACGAATCAGAAAAAAAATAATAGATAGATAATATCAATTAACAAGAAAACAAAACAAAAGCAGATAAAAACAACAACAACAACAACAATAATAACAACAACCCCAAATAAAACAAAATAGAAAGAAAAGCTACTGAAGTAAACAAAAAAAACAAAAAAAAAACGCAAAACAAAAACAAAAAAAAAAAAAAACACACAAAAAAAACAGGACAAAATAAAGCGGCGCAGTTTTTTCATCAACAATGTGGGAAACAAAACGAAAAAAAAAAGAAAAAAAGAAACAAATAAAAACGGGCTCAACGCGCTTTACAAGGAGTCCGAAGCCAACAGCAATATTCAGCACGATTTAAAAGGGACAAGACAAGACATGACGCATGTAGGCGATATGCCTTCTTTTTTTTTTTTTGACAGTGAGAGACAACGCTGTAAAAGGCCAGGACTCATTTGCTTCGTACCCGAAACGTTCCGAGTTTGAATACCCGCTGCGCTGTGTACCTTGAGCAAGTTACCTCGCCCTAACTCAGTTTGCGGCGCAGAGCTGCGGCTAACGCCTGGGTTGTTCCAGCCTTGGAATAGCCCTAAAGACAATAAATTTCGCCTATGAATAAAGGGAATTTTATTTTATTCTATTATTTATTATAAATTCTATCAATCGAGAATAAAGTTCCAAGGCTTTTAGAAAAAGTATGCGCTTGGCTAAGAAGCTCACAACATTGCCATCCGGATATATAACGGACAAACACACCAAACTATGTGTAACCTTAAAGTTTATAGTCTGGTTAATACAGTTTAGTGAGAATTACTCACAAACGCGGATGGCAAAAAAAATAATAATAATTTAAAAGACCCGAATGACGTCATCTTCTTTCTATCTATATACAGTTTAGTGTGTAGTATAATATAATATCCGTTTAAAGATGTTGTGAGTATTTTCAATCGACGCATAGCATCATATCATCGATAAAAAATAGAAGTCAGAATACACATTAAAACACGCCTACTCACTCACAACTACTTCAGTACTCACTCACGGTAAAAAAAACGTAAAAAAAAATCGTTTTGGGTTTAAGTCAATTATAAATGAATTAACCCAGCGGGAAATGTTGGTAGGTATGCGCTTGGCTAAGAAGCTCATAACATTGCCATCCGGAAGTAAAAACGGACCAACACACAAAATGTGTGTATCCATGAACGTTATAGTCTGGTTAAAACAGTTCGTGAGAAATTACTCATAAACGCGAATGGCCAAAAACAAAACAAAGACCTGAGTGACGTCTCTTCGAACATATATCTATTCACGGAAAATCTTTATGGGTGGAGGAGGGAGCACTATAGAGAATACAGGGTAGTCTGTGGGGAGCACCATCCAGCTGTTTGTTGGATAGCACCAGCAGCAGGATTGGTTGGGAGTTCCAGAAGGGCGAAGAAGGTTGAAGAAGAAAAAAAAAATAAAATTATATTTGTATCTTTTATGAGAAATGTATTATTCATTACCATTTCTTTTTATGTTGGTTTCTGGGAGAGAGAGAGAGAGAGAGAGAGAGAGAGAGAGAGAGAGAGAGGGAGAGATGGAGAATGAGAGAGAAGGAGCGAGAATGAAAAGAGAGGGAGAGAGATAGAGAGAGAGAGAGTGTGTTGTTGTGTGTGTGAATGAGTGAGAGAGAGAGAGAGAGAGAGAGAGAGAGAGAGAGCTAGAATGATAGTTTGAAAATAATAGAGAGAAGTGAGTGTGTGTGAGAGCGTCTGTATGTGCATTGTGTGTGTTTGTGTGTGTGTGTGTGTGGTGTTTGTGCGTGTGTGTGTGTGCAGGCGTATGTGTGCGAGCGCGAAATTGAGCCCTTTGGGAAAAAGGCTTTTTTCCCTCTAACCATACTCAGGTTAAAAATGTGTACCTGCAGCTCACAACATTATCTCTCTCGCAAAAAAATAAAACAATTTTGAAAAGATAAAAGAAATAAATGTAACAACTAAAAGCCTTACAGGTGTTAAAATGTTTCGTTCTCTATGTTTAATTGTAAACACGCCTGACCGGCGAGTCTTGTTTTGTTGGCTCTTTCATTTACGTGTTTTGAGTGATTTTATCTGACATTTCGCCTGGATTTTAATACCATCTGATTTGTGATAGTCTTGTGGTTTTATTGATATACATTTTAACGATTTCTAACAGAGATTTTTCTAAAATTTTAAAATTTAAGTATGGAATTTTTAAAAAGTCAAAACTATTTTTTAAATTTGTATTTGTTTACAGCCTTTTGGAAACTTTATTCACGTGTATATTTTAAATTTTAACAATCCCGTTTTTTTTGGGTTTTTAATTTATAAATAAAATTTTTGTGAAAAGATAGGGGGGTAGACGAAAAAAATTAAAACCCCGTATTGGTCTCGGCCAAACCCCACCCGCCCCCCTACGACCCGATCCTCCTTTTTTATAAACCCTTTGCCCCCAACCAATCTAATCATTAAGAGAAATACCTTTCCCTTGTAAAAAGTCAACATGTCCGTGACGTCAGTTAAAATTAAAGACCCCCATGAAAACAACCGAAAAAAAACAGCCCCGTTTTGAGAACAAAAACAAAAAAAAAAAAATGCAGTAGTCCCCAATAGAAAAAAAATTGGTTTCCAAATTTTTGATGTGTCGTAAAAAAATCAAAATTTAATCGAATTTTTGGAAGTCATAAAAAAATTTTTTTTCTCTTGGAAACAGGCAAATCATTATAGTGACCCAATTATGAAAGAAATTTTCCCCCAAAGGCTTTTGTATTAAATATTTAAAACGTTTGGGGAGGGGAGGTGGTATTGCAATTATTTAAAATTGTTTTTTTGGGGAAAGATTTTTTTTCCCATGAAATTTTTAAGAAGTTTTGAATACCCCTGGTTTTGATTCTGAAAATAATTTTAAAAATCGTTTCACGTGTCTACCGCCCCCCAAAGCCAACAAAAAAAAATTAAAAAATTTTTTGATTTTTTATCTAAATTTTGGGGAAAATTTATGTTAAGAAATCCATTAAAAAAAGAAATTTTTTTTTGGGGGTTTTTAAAATTGATTTTTCGGAAAAAAAAATGAATCAAAAGTTTTTGGGAAAGATTTTTAACAAAAACTAAAATTAAATTTTTAAGGGGTTTCCCTACAAAAACCATGGCCCCAAATAGTATGTTTTTTAAAAGACATTAAAATTTTTCCCTTTTTTCCCCTGTTCAATATTGATAAATTAATCTTGCCCTATTTAATTGTTTTTTGCGTTTTTTTTCCCAAAATTTGAAAACGAAGTAAAAAAAAGATAAAATCTGAAATTTTTGAAAAATATAAACTAAAAATTTTTAAAACAAGCCCTTGCCCAAAACTTTAAAAAATTAAAAACATGATCCCGAATGGTCTCCAGAGTCAATTGTTGGTTTTGGGGGGGGGAAAAGTTTCTTTTCAATAGGAGTAAAAGTGAGAGTAACCCCCTGGAAAACCCCAAAATTTAAATTGAAGGAAATTAGCCGGGGAGGGGGCCCAAAAAGAAAAGGGTAAGTCCGAATGCTGGATAAAAAGCGATCCATGCGGTAGAAATGAGGCAAAGCCAAAAAAATTTTCGGGGCCCAAAAAGAAATTCTAAAAAAAAAAGCCTCAAAAACGGGGGGACGTTCGAGAAAATTTTTTTCCCTTGAAAGGGAAAAATGGGGGAAAAGGGAGAAAACCGTTTCCCCCATTTTTAAATTTCGATGTCCAATTCCCAACTGCTTTGGTAAATTTTTTAAAAGAAAAAGGAAAAATCGGGAAAGGAAAACCCGTTGAATCCCCCCAACAAAAATTTGCCCAGTTTATGGTGATTCTTTAACAATTTTTCAAAGTTAGGGAAGCTGATTACGTGTTTGTTTAATGTCTTTCCCCAAACAAAAATTTTAAAATTTAGTTAAAAAAGGATTTTAAAAAAAGTTTGATGAATTTTTAACACCTTTTAACATGAAATTTTTAAAAAATTTTCTTTGCGCAGGGTGTCCCAGACATTTAAAAGTTGCTATGCCCAAACCCCCTTTTGAAAAAAACCCTGTTAAAAAGGAAAATTTAAAAAACATCGTTTCTTAATTTCCCTTTTTTTCTTAAGTCTTAAAAAATTTTTTTAAAACCAATTACTGTTCATTTTAAAAAAATTTCTTAAAAGAAAAATTTCGGGTTGTTTAGGAAACCCTCATTGAGGAAAAACCCCATTGTTAGGGTTGTTAATGAATCTTTTGTTATAGAAAGGGTTTATTTTTTTTCTGAATTTGTTTAAACCTTTCGTTTTTTTTTTTGTACTATTGTTTCACAATCTTTTCAAAAAGTCTTAAAAATTACTTATGGGTGTCTGGTGAGGCTTGTTGGGTTTTAGGTCATATTTTTTAAAATGTAAAAAAAATTATTCGGTGGATAAATTTTATAGATCGGGGGAAACCCCTTTTTTTGATTGGGGGGTTTCCCCCGGGCCCGTATTGGGCCCCGTTCTTTTTTTTTTGTATTTGGCCCCTCTGTCAAAATATAAAGTTTTTGGTTGTTTCCCATAAATTACGTGATGATCCGCAATTGATGCTTTTCCAAATGAAAATTTTTAAAAAAAGTATACCCCAAAAGAAAAAATTGAACCAAAGTGTTGAAAGGGATAAAAGGAAAGATTTGAAATGAATGATGAAAAGACGGAGGTGTGTATGGGGGAAAAGGAAGTGGAAAAGTGAAACGTTTTGAATTTGGGGATGTTATTAAAGTTGAAAAAGGAAAAAAACCCTTGGCCATTTTAGATTGGATGTCGATGGGAATGGTTTAAAAATTTGGGTTAGAATTTTTTTTCCCAAAAAAAAAAAAAATTGTTCCCTTAGACGGT
>NW_027624704.1:0-7880 GCF_034508935.2 Berghia stephanieae | reverse complement strand
CTTAGAGGCCATTAAACGGCCAAAAGTTGCATAAAAAAAAAAAAATCACCTAAACTGACCAAGATCAGCCAGAAGATTTTTAAAACACCAGTCTTCCAGCTCTAGCCAATAAATGGGCATCCCTGAAGAAACCCATTTCATACACTCAGGTCACCTATTAGATACTATTTTAGTCTGATTACAATAACTCCCAATAGCAAAATTCTCATTCGCACATTTATGTCAATAAGATGCACAGAGACAGGCTGGTTCAGCTCTGAACACAGAATTTCTTCTCTAATATTAAAAATTTCTTTACAGTCGGTTTTTAAAAATCTGTAACATGAGGCGTTTGATAAAATGTATCTGTACATTTTTTCTCATTTTTAAGAATGAGAATTAATGACATATATAAAGATAAGCTCCTTTTAAGCTGTATCTCCAAATGCTTTAACAGAATACAAAGTATATGTGAATGTTTCTGCTTAAAGCTCAGAAAATTAAAAAAGGATATGTAGTTGAATGTAAGCTTAGATCAAAAAAGAAAAAGGCATGTGGTTTTTTAGGGATTTCCCATGGCTCAACATAAGTCTTGATCAGATTTGACCCCAAATTTATCATTTATCTACGGAGATGAGAAACGGGGAATTCTAAATTACCATCACATGATTTGTATTTATTGATTAAAATTTGAAGCTTACAGTTAACTTCAGATATAAGAGTTGGAACATTTCCAGTAGAAATTATAGGGGCCTTATAGAAATTACACCTTTACATATTTGGTATATGAAATGAAATAAGTTTGAGTCTTTTGTTGTTTGAATAAGCATGCATCATTACATTTCAACGGAAATACAATAAGCCTATATATGCCTCTTTATTCATCCTCTCAAATATAGACAAATAAAGCAAAAAACTACCTCTTTTGCTGAATTTTCAACATTCGGGGCTGCAAAGTTCATATAGTCAAAATGAGGGACATGTTTGGTGTGACAGCGGGACACACCAAGGAGTTGTGATATCACAGGTAATATGGAAATATCATCAGAGAAAAAAAAAGGTTTTTATAAAAAATAAATAGACAAATAAAAGAAAAAAAAACATAAATTTAAAAAAGAACAATTGGGAAAATGCAGGACAATTTTGTCATGTTGGGGCAGCAGGATAAAGCCTCCAAATGCGGGACACTTGGCAGCCCTGGACTTAGATTTTATTATGTATGTAATGCAAAAAAAAAAAAGAAAAAAAAAAGAAAATTAAGGGATTTTGGTTCTCAAGAAAATGAAAAATTGATTTCATCTTTGGAAAAATGATGTTTTCAAACAAGAATTAAGTTAAAATCAAAAGCCCATTAAAAGACCTAAAAATGCTGGAAAACAAAATCACCAAAACTTTTTCAAAGTCAAATAAACATTCGTAAAAGCAAAAAACATCACTGGGTCTTGAAATGTCTACACAAAATTCTACAAGAAAGTCACTATTGATGTCCTAATCCCTAAGCTAAAACCAATGAAATTAGTTTTTCACACTCCTTCCAATAGCTTTTGAGTTTGAAGAGAAAATTAAAAAAAAAATTTCTGGTTTTTTAAAAATGGAGGAAACTAAAAAAAGATTTTGCAGGTGCCAATGGTGATCAGTAAATTATAACATTTATCTCTTCAAGTATAAAATCAATTTAGACTCCAAATGATTGTAATTCATTCATCACAATTTAACCACTCAGCCTATGTATCTTCTGCATTGCAAATCTTGATATTTTTTTTTTAAACTACAGGCTCACTCTAAAGTCAATTGAAGTCTTTAACGCTACAGAGATCGGATCAGCCTCGGGGAGCCTTATGAAAATTTTCATCATTTGTAAGTAGTAGGATATGATGATACCCTTTCACAAGAAACACAGAGTATGCAACTGAAATATTCTTTTTTTTTTATTGCACTCTTCTTAAGATGAAGAAAGGTTAGGAGCATGTTAATCAAATATCTGAGTCATAATTCAAAAATAGTCAAGAGGTTTTACAGATCTGTGTAGTATAAATGCTGGATACATTTGTGTTGAATGAACTTAATCCATAAATAAAACATTATCAAAATGTGCTCTTTTTTTAAACAGCGTTAAAACTCAAAGTACAAAGATTGATATTTACTACAAAACAAAATATATTCAAAATACTGGGTAACCAAAGCTGCTTGCTACACACTTTATACTCACATTCCACGTGGACCAAATGGGATAAAGTTGGGAATAGGCTGAAATCTGATTATTTTTTTCAAATATTTTTTTTTAAACACATTTAAAGGGAATTAGAAATCCAACATGTAAATTATGAAAAAACCAAGGAATTGTACACTCAGGTTCATTTTTTTTTATCTGAGAGAAATTATAATCAGTGGAAATCTTTTGCAGTTAAAAACTAGAAACAGATTCACTGGTTAAGTGGAACACAGAGATTTTCATTAATTTTCCTTAAACTTCATGTAATAAAACTTCTAATCGGGAGAGAAAAAATAAATAAAAAAAGAATCCAAAGAGTCCGTGTTTTAACATTAAAAAATCCATCAAACGAGGTTATTTCTTGATTTAGTTTCTCTGGGTTGAATAATCTCAATGACCCAAAAACCCAATGGGTATGGCTCAAACTGAATAGGAAGGATAGTTTCTCAAAGTGTCGAAAAAGTAGTAGTAGTAGTAGTAGTAGTAGTAGTAATAGTATAGTGTAGTAGTAGTAGTAGTAGTAGTAGTAGTAGTAGTAGTAGTAGTAGTAGTAGTAGTAAATATAAACTTTGTCCACCCTGTTTCATTTCTTTGAAAAGTTATGCCTGCTTTTCTTTTTGAGCCAGCTACATAGTTTTGCCACCATTTTCATCTAAATACTTGATATTGATATTCTTTGTCATGTGAAGTTACAAAAATGACATTTTGACACAGTACACATATAGAGTTTATCCATATGATGGAAGTCCTCAGAAAATCCTGACAAAGCTAAGAAATAATATTTCTCAAGTTGCTTCGGTTAATTTCATTTTTTAAATGGATAAATCAGGCAAAGATCAATATACGATTCTCTCCTTCCTATTTCCTCTTCTGGTCTCATTTAAGAAATTTGGATGGTGAGTTTTTCAATGTGATCAAAAAACTCTCAATCTAATTTTCAATCATATTAAAATGTGAAGGTCCATGTAATGAAACCCAAGAAAAAATTTTTCATAAAAACTAAGACATTAACTGTTTAATTGTTACTGCAGTTTTTCCTTTGAAAATTTGACGGGCAGGACATACCTGCTGCTGGAAAATTACTCAAGTATATGATTTCACTCATTGAAACTTCTGTAAATTTATTTTGGGAAAATACCAACCTGAAATGTTTGTGACATTGAGTGCGGTTCGACACCTGCCTCCATAATTTTGATTCAACCAAAATTCAGTAAGAATCTGAAGAGGGAAAAAAACAAAGGAGATGCAATGGGTCAATTGTTTAAAGGAAAATGTGTTACTAAAATGAAAAATTTTCATGACCAGGGACAGAAAGATTGGAGAAAAATGTGATTAATGTTTAAAAAAAGATGATTCGCTTCTTGATGCAGTTGTTTGGGGAATTTCAGGAGAAGGAAAGCATCCAGATGTTAAGTAAGATCTTGAAATAGATTCACCCACAATTGTCAGTCTGATAAATTTTTAGAGATTTATTTTAAATTTGTGTGTCAAGGGAACTTGACATTTCGAAGTATTATTTCTTTCTTATTTGGGCATGTTGAGCAACGCTACATTCTAGAATAGCACGAAAATTAATGCCCCTGCATGTTGTAAAATAGATAAACATTCATCACTTTCTATACGAGGTAAGATGGGTCAAAGTGGAATTAGCATTGCTCTAACATCATGATAACCTCGATGAGCCTCACTTTCAGAATATTATTCTTTTAGCAAAAATCTCAACCCTATGTTTTCTTTGGGCATTTGTTATTTTAGGCAAACCACTTCTTGATTAACTTGAAAGAGGAAACTAAAGACAATTTTTCCCTTGATGAATACAGGTATTTTTTCAATTTTAATTTTATTATTTAATTGCAGTTTATATTGTTTTTACACTTCAGACTTAAAAATTCAAAATCAAACAGAAATTTAAAACCTAGTTGACCAACTTTTCCCTTTTCCAAATTCTTCCAACTGCATCATGAGTAGAACTTATACTTTGACCTAAAAACATATTGCAATCACCGATAAACTGCAAATTGTAAATTGATTATTTTAGCAAAACAAATTAGCTAAAATGACATAAAATGACAACAACCCAATTCACCTGTAGGAAAGTTTCAGACTGCCATGTTTCTGTTTCTCCTTGGGCAGCTATGTGAGGGAGATTTTGTTGATGTTGCTTTTGGGCATTGATAAGCTGGACTTGAACAGGGTAAGTTGGGGGCTAAGTGGATGACCCATATAACTTGTATTGATTTGCTGATGGCCTGGAAAACTATCGAAATATGAGAATGTTTAGATGGTTTGAATACCTTTTCAAGACGGTTATCTAAAAGACGTAGTGGTCTTTCACAGTCATAAGATCCACGGAGCTAGAGATTCTGGTTTTGAATGGACAGTAGTATTTACTCGTACCCCGTGGATAGCATGCTACTCTATTACATACCAGCTACCCAATCACTAACCAGATGACGAGATGGGAAAAGGAGCCAAAAAGGGGGGGGGGGGGGGGGGGGGGGGGTTACTATAGATAAACTTTGGAGGGTAAGATTTTATAATTGTATAATACTATTCTAAGCAAATTTCACTGATGATTTTCCTAAAAAAAAATCTTTATTAAATTGTTATAACATAAAAAAAAATAAAAGAGGCAGGTAGTTATAACAAAATAAACAAGGAGTACAACGACATAAGATCTTACGCAGCATGGGCAAATGTGCCTTGTGGACGAACGGGAAAGAGGACACAAACTGGGGAAAAACTGGGAAGGGAGTTTTTATCACATGGGAAAAAGTAAAGCAGCATATCATGGGATGACCACTGGGTAGACAAAGCCCAAAAATAATGGCCAAGCTTTCATTCCTGGCACGCCATGATGGACTGACAAGAGCATAGGCAAGATGAAACATGTACAGCTCAAATGCATGTACTGAAAGAGTTAAGGATATTAAGTGATAATGATGGAGATTACTATTCTGACCTCCTAGTATTTGGTCATTAATTATTCAAATATACTGTATACTGAGTTACAAAATCATTTCAAAGACTGGGTCATGTAAATGTTGCTGCTCGAAGCTTAAAGAAATAAACGACAATTTTGAAATTGAATGAAAGCTTCAATTTAATTAATGAAAAACAGATAATGTGGACATTTCAGGTTTCCCCTTTATCAACAAAACAGGATGAACGAAACATTTGTCTGTAGTGTTTCCTTCATCCTGTTTTGTTGATAAAGGGGAAACCTGAAACGTCCTTATTATCTGTTTTCGCTTATTAAATTCAATTTTTTTTTTCCCTTTCATATTGATATTTATTTCAAAGACTGGAACAAGAAAGAGAAAGAAAAAGAGAGAGAGAGAGAGAGGAGAGAGAGGAGAGAGAGAGAAGAGAGGAGAAAAGAAGAGAAGAGAGAGAGAGAGAGAGAGAAAGAGAGAAAGAAAGAGATAGAGTGGGGGGGGGGAGAGACGATCATAAATGGAATTGTGCTTGAGAAACAATAAACAATAAGAGATGAATCCATTAGAGGTAGCCAGACTCAATAATTTTTTTTTAAAAAAGAAGAATAAATTGATTTTCAGAGGAAAAATAGGAACTATTTCTATTTCCTGAACGATCTACACATTTATTTATTGATTGAAAAAACATATTTTTTTAAATTATGTCAGTTTGAAACAAAAGGATATTCAAAATAAGAACAGTAGCATTTGACTTTGCATTTGTAGTTTGTTAGCGTAGAAAGAGGGTATTGCTCCTTCTCCAATCATGTGTCTGGTGGGAGACTGAAAGGAAGAAACGATTTAATTGCATTGAGAATCATGAATCTAAGTTAGATCTAGTGGAAGTACGCCGTGGGTAGGCCATTATCGTCTACAAGAAAACACATTAATGATCATTTAATGTTAAAGAAAACTGGTTTTAAACTCTGGGTCAGTTAACCCTTTAAAACTCAATACTTTATTATGACATTTTAGGTTTACTGAATTATCCTAAATCATGATTTCATTTTTTTTTAAATTTTCTAATCCTTTGATTTCAACAAGAGTTGTTTCTGAGAATTAAAAGAGAACAAACTTCAACAATTTTTGTTTAAGCAGTAGCTGAGAAAAAAATTATTTTTCCTTCCTTATGCGGGCCATAATTTTGAATAATTGAGACACTTAAAAAAAATTGTAAAGAAGAATTTAAAGGAGGTAAAAAAAAATAAATCCCTCCAATTGAAAAAAAAAAAAATCATTCTTACAGGAAGACACTGGAGAGGAAATTCATATTGAGCATAAGGATCTCCCCGCAAAGTATTAATCAGCTTCATCATGGGTCCTCCAGGACCTAGAAGATTTTTGACACGTTGGAAAAACTCTGGGTGATTGCGTTGGTAAATGGAATCCAAATGCCATCCAGAATACTGACTGCGATCAAAGTCAAATATTTCGTGTAACAAGATGGTAACACATTTCTGGATCCTGGAAATAGATCAAGAGAACATTTCAAAACATTACGTAACACATCAATCATTGATTCATCTTTTATTGTAACAGCTAGAATTTTGACAGTTTCAAAGTAATGACCGGGCTGAAAAAAAATATTTTCACTTTGTATATACATGATGATCCAGTTTTACATTCATGTGTTTCAAAAACACTTAATTTATACGACAAAATTTTCCACTTTTAAAAAGAGTTCATAGTCAATGGCAGCTGCAGCTTCTTATGGTTCACACTTTTATGTTATGACGATCGACCCAATCAGCAAAGTCCGGCCCCGCATTCGTGCACCGTCGCGAACCCCCTGGTAGAATCGTCACAACACACCTTTCGACTAGATGCTCTGCCGTTTTCGGGTTCTTGCCCACAGCGTGGACATAAAGGACAGGAAGTTAGACCCACTTGATGTAACGCACCCGGCCGTTAGGCAGCTCCTCGACCGAAGCCGATTCGCACTACCCAGTGTCTCCTCTTACTGGTATCAAAAACCTGGCAACTTCTCACCAAGCTTAAGAGGAGTGTAGGTCCCCGCCCCCACGAGGGATTGAATTCGTCCAAACCGACTTCCATCTCGTATGTGCAGCTCTGTCCGTAGTCAGGGATCTGCGTACAAGGGTTGCCGGGGGCTTTTTTCGGCTCGAACGGGGGCACCGTTCATTATGGCATGAGAGGGGTATCCCCATTCCCTCTCTCTTTTATCTTACTCAGCCAGTTTCCCGTAATGGTTTTCCTCCGGACATCGGGGGGCTGGATCGCTGCCATACCGGGCCCCATTCTCTAGGGGTTGTTGCTAGCGTTCCCGACACTATGTGCATCGACTTGCGAAGTTTTACATCCACCTTCTCAACGTTTCTGCTTCTACCCCACACTGGAGCGCAATACTCCGCGGTGGAATAGCATAGTGCCAGGGCGGATGTTTCAGGGGCGCTTTTGGGTAGCGCCCCAAGTCGATCCCGCCAGCTTCCTCAGAAGACTATTCCGCTTCTCTATCTTCCCGGGGAACCCCTTCGAGATGAACCGATAGTAAAACTGCGATCCAGCGTCACCCTAGGTATTTTGGACGCGGCTCATATGGGAGTGGCTGGTCCCCAACTAGGACATTCAGTTTACGGGTGTGCCAACCACTGCTAAGTGAAATGCGGGGCCCGGTTTTTTTAAGGTTCATTTCAGGTCCACTTGTCGAAGTAGGATTTGGTCTGGTGACGTCCCCCTGGGAGCTCTCGAAG
>NW_027624703.1:0-7886 GCF_034508935.2 Berghia stephanieae | reverse complement strand
GGGTTCGAACCCCAATGAAGCTCTGAATTTTAGTGATGTACTTTGAATGGTCAATGGCTTCTTTTACGCTCTTATCGTAATCTACAGAACATTATTTTATTTCATTTTGGCCAGAAAACTTCAAATTTATAATATAGATAGTATGCGCTTGGCTAAGAATCTCACAACATTGCCATCCGAAGAATAACGAACCAACACACAAAACTATGTGTAACCATGAACTTTTATAGTCTCGTTAACACAGTTTAGTGAAAATTGCTCATAAACGCGGATGGCAAAAAAAAAAAAAAAAACAATAAGAAAGACGCGAGTGACGTCAACTTCTTTTTATGTATATCGTAAGATGAAGATGCCCCCCCCCCCCCCAACCCCACACCTACGTGTAACATAAATAATAAAGTCTGTTTATATGATCTCAATCATGGCTATATTTAACATTGTTATGGAAAACATATTGTGATTATTATTATTATTATTATTATTATTATTATTATTATTATTATTATTATTATTATTATTATTGTTATTATTATTATTATTATTATTATTATTATATTATTATTATTATTATTATTATTGTTATTATTATTGTTATTATTATATTATTATTATTATTATTATTATTATTATTATTATTATATTATTATCATAATCAATTCATCATTTTATGACAACAGGAACATGATAACAGCACACTGGTAATAAAATAAAAGTAGAAGGATAGCGGACAAGCAGGGTTACGGTATGTTTCTCTCCATAACATGTCATGTAGAGCATGAAAAACTGACGGTCGGCAACACACTGGACCTTGTCCTTCAGTGACCAGACACTAAAACATTAGCAAAACATTAGAGGATGTTGTAAGATTTCTTATCTTTCTAAAACATTCCTTAACCCCCTCCTTACCAACTATAGATAGTTCGAAGATGACGTGACTCTGACCTTTGTTGTTGTTTTTGCCATCCGCGTTTGTGAGTTGTTATCACTAAACTGTATTAACCAGACTATAAAAGTTCATGGTTACACAGAGTTTGTGTGTTGGTCCGTTATACTTCCGGATGGCAATGTTGTGAACTCCTTGGCCAAGCTCATTCTATCTAAAGAAAATCGTCACATTGGTGACGATTCAATATTTCAGATTTATGTAATGTACATTTCAAACTTTGAAGACAAATCTTTGTGTATAGCTGTGACCATTTAATAGTGCTTTATGAGGCACGTAATTCTCTGGAAAAGGTCTCATGCTTTTGAGTTTACATTTTTTCGTCTTGGTTAGTAAGACATTTCGAGAAAACTCCTAAAATGGTAAGGAAAGAGTTAATGGGCCTTCTTGCTGTCTTTTCTTTACCTTCAATATGGAACAATAATAGTGTGATGTCCAAAAACTGGTTCCAATCCCATTGGAAGTGTAAAAACCACTCTTCCGGAGAACTGGATACATGCCTTGTGGAATTAAAATTGAGCTTTTATATAGCGCAATATCCACTAAATGTGCTCAAAGCGCTTTACAATGAGTCCCCGACCAACAGCAACACGTAACAGTGAAACGAAACATGACGCCTGTTAAGCTATATTACAAAAAAGAATTTCTGACAGAGAACGCCAGGTACTCATTTTACACCCGAGTACGGTGAGAGAATGTGAGTAAAGACCTTTTCCAAGGACTCAACTATGCCACAATATATCTATCTGTTTTCCAACTTGCTTTCTGTCTTTGTCTTGGAATGAGATTACTTTGTTTCGTCCTGGTCCTGGCAAGCTGCCGTGGCTGAGAGGGGCACAGTCAAATGTATAGTTATAGTTTTGGGAGATATTTTTTCCCATGCAAATCATCTCTCTGTTATGCACTGTATTATGTTTTCTTTATATTATATATATTTGCAAAACATTTGAGTGTATTCCTCTTAGTACTTATTCTTGTGTATGGATGAGACTTTATTTTCTCAAACTAATTACTTTGATAGTTTGATATGTGCTCTTGGATCTTTATCTGTTTCCTATTTGAACCAATTCCCCTTTGTCTTACCTTTTCTTAGTGCTTTAATTGTAATCCTGAACTTTCTACTATCCCATTTTTTTCCTTTTTACTGCGCTAATATGACCTTAATTGTGTTGCAAGCGCCGTAAAAACTTAAAAACAAAAACATACACCACATTGATTATTCCACTTCACCTCAAATTCTCTCCTCTTAACTTCATCTGTCTGTGTAATCTTTCTCTCTTTCTATCTGATCCTCTACTCACTCTTATCTCTCATCTCCACCCCCCCACACACACACCACACTCTCTCTCTATGTTTGTGTGTGTGTGTGTGTGTGTGTATGTGTGTATATCATTTGAACCATTGGCCTTTTAATGTTATCCCATGCCCCAATTATGTTACGTCACAAACACCCAGGCCTATTCAGACCACATACATCGAACACTAAAATAACACTATTCAACCCTCAAGACGAGTATAGCCTACATCAAAAGGAACCACCGATCGTTCAAAGCCTAGAAAATACCGTAATTAAACCATTAAAGGTTTATACATTATCAATATACCTACGAGATATAAATCATAATAGTATTATTAAAGTGTCCTCATATACCATAGCAGAGTGTCCCTGTGGTGTAGAGGTTTAGTCTCGGACTCAAAACACAGACCTGAAATAATAGGCACGCAGTTTAGAGGCGGCGATAGGCACTTTGACAGTATGTTCTTGACTACACATTTTGCATAGAGATTCCTTTAGGATTGATTTTTTTAAAAAATCGTTGAGAAATTATTGTGGTGCAGATTCTTGAGCAATAAGATAATCACCCCCACCCCCTCCCCATTCCCCTAAACCTTAAAGAAATATCATCTCTCAAAATTAAAAAGATAATAATATTTATAACATTTTATAATTGTCAAATTGACTTGGTGGTACCATGCTAGATTTTACTGTAAGAATGTATGAACGTACGTAGGTACTTATTTGTTCTTCAGATCGATCCTCAGTTGAGGAGACGTAATTTGAGGGATTACTTTGTTTTATTTTTCTATTTACTATTAAGTCGGGTTGGTTAAGATGTTGAAAATTGAATTTATAGCCAGAAATATCAGACTTGTGTTGAGTTTGTATGTTTTATTGAGGAGAATGGATACCATATTTTAGGGTGATAATGCCTACTTATTTATATTTTTGAGCCAGGTTGACATTTAATTCGCTTTTAAGCATATATAGTTCGTTCCGACATAATACCGTTTTGAGACGATGGGTCACAAATGAATGATTCCGTAGCCGTCCTCAATGCAAATACGTTGTTTTGAATGCATTCCCATTGAAGTAGTGACAAGTTGTTACAACTTAAATTATGCACGGGCACGGGTCATTACGCCCAACTAGACTTTACAAAATGAGTTCAACGTATCGGTCATGCAAGTCATTTTGTGATTATTTATTATTCATGAAGCTTGCTTGGTCCGGCAAGAATTGAAGCGTGGAGCTTAGATGGCGCCTTGATGGTTCTCTGCGTTCTCTTCTCACTTGGAATCGACCTCTTCCTGTTTGAATATTTATTCTTCTCAGAGAACAAGAACATGATAAGGTAATTATATCGCCTGAAACAAATCGTATAATTATCCAAATAAAGTTAAGGTAAAGCCATTTTTCAGGATCAAACCGCTTAAATTGTGCACCCATTGTTTGAATAAGGAGTTGTTCTTATTACCACTTCGTTTAGAAGGAAAGAACTTGACGTCACTCAGCTCTTTGTTATTGCTTTTTAAACAGCCATTTTGTGATTAGTTCTCACTGAATTATATCAATCAGATCATAAACGTTCAGTGTGACGCAATTGTTTGTGTGTTTTGTACGATATATTCGACTGGCGGATGTTGTGAGTATAAACGCATTCACCAAAATACTTATACACTTTAGAAATAAGTTTGATACTATTTTCATCATATCTGTAGAATCTGTTTATGATCCGTAATGCTCCCGAATCTGTTATTTATAATGTTTTAGAGTAAAAAAAAACTGGTTCTTCAACATTGTTGAATGACCCAACCTATAAACCTTTAGTTCATATTTGTGTCATGATATACTGAATTCAAAATCTGTCAGAATCATTCAGGTTGATACATAGTATGATCTTACCGCCACCTGTCACCCAGATATTGCTTGCTTTGCTAATTGTCCAGGTAGTAGAATTAGGATACCTAACTCACTCAATCCTACAGATTTTTGCTACTTTTCAAAATTGGAAAAAAAATGTATTAAATATGAGCATGTACATAGATAGTTTTATTCAACTTCATTAACATGTAAAAACAAAAAAAAAAAACGTTATTTTTAATACTAGATACGCCTATAATTTGTCTCAGAAAAATGTAATAAATAGGTATGGGTAAAGTAACCCGGTAAACAACGGATATAGTCGTGTTAAGGTTGAGTGAGTTAACTTTGCCTTGTTGACCTCTGACGATTTGAAGGTATTGCAAGCCGTAACAACAGGTGTGCCCCACCTGACATGTGATAACTCGTATGTATGTAAATTAAATATAGATAGAATGCGCTTGGCCAAGGAGTTCACAACATTGCCATCCGGAAGTAGAACGGACCAACACACAAACTCTGTGTAACCATGAACTTTTATAGTCTGTTAATACAGTTTAGTGAGAACAACTCACAAACGCGGATGGCAAAAACAATAACAAAGGCCTGAGTGACGTCATCTGCATACTATCTATAGTCAATTTGTTACACAGACTGTTACAAACCTCACTCTATTCAAATTAACACACCAATCTGTGGATCACAATTATCAGTCATCCACATTTCATTCAGCGAAAAAGAAAAACTTCCACTTATTTGATCAAGGATCGTAATTTGTAATACGAGACATGACGCCTGTAAGGCGATATTGATTAAAAAAAATTTTCCGGCAGACAACGCCAGGTACTCATTTTACACCTGAGTACGGTGAGAGAATGTGAGTAAAGAGCTTGTTTCCAAGGAGTCAACATACGCTGAGCGAGGCTCGAATCCAGGACCTTCGATCCGAAAGCGAGTGTCATACCACAAGATCACATAGCCGCATAAATATTACGAAACTAGGGAGCAGGCACAGCTATAAGATAAACACCTGAACAAGTGTGCATGAAAGGTGCCAGACAAGGGCAAGAAAGAAAAATACAAGAACAAAAAATCGTCCCAAAAAAATCAGTCGACCTCGGCTGGAGATCGAACCTCAGACCTTCTGATTACCTTCCATTTGTTTGCGCCAACCCAATACACCAACATTGGAAATAAATGTATCGGTTTCCAACTTTCCAACGCCTGCTCTCTCTCTCTCCTCTCTCTCCTCTCTCATCTCTCCATCTCATCTCTCCTCTTCTCTCTCTTCTCTCTTCTCTCCTCTCTTCCTCTCTCCTCTCTCTCTCTCTCTCTCTCTCCTCTACCCTCTTTCTTTTTTTTTTTCTTTCTTTCTCGCTTTCTCGCTCTCTCCTCTCTCTCCCTCTCTCTGTGTCTTTATCTGTCCCCGTCTGTCCCTCTCTCTTTCTCTCTCTGTCACTCTCTCTCTCTTTCTCTTCACTCTCTCTCTCTCTCTCTCTCTCTCTCTCTCCTGTGTAATTTATTATAAACGTTCTTTTAAGCTTTTAAAACTTCTTTCTAATTTTATCCGAAGGATAAATGGAGTATCTAAATTTATTTGAGCAGCTGCCAAGCGCCTAAATTTAGAACTTGCCATGTAGCCACTAGGTCCCTGGCATTTTACCCTCGGAACAAATCCCTTCCCAAGCGTGTGCCGTGCCTACGTCAGAGCTGCCTACTTAAATTTCAAAAATTCGTAATTTCCAAGGGAAAAAAAAAGAAGAAAAAAAGTCACTTTATATAGCTTTAGAAATAATTAATTTGCCTTAGCTTGATCCAAAAACGCCCCAAAGGGACTGAATATAAGTTAACAACAAGAGATGAAGTGAGTAGGAAGTGCAAGAAGACAATAGAGAATAAAAATTTGGCGGCGGTGATGGGGGTTTGAACCCGCGACCTTACTGGTACGACAACTCCGCCTGGCCGGAAGAGCGTGACTCCACCGTATGAGCTATCCACGATCCCAAATAGGTTATATTTACGCTTGAATATAGGTTCTAAGGAACTAAATTTCCTTTTCAACAAGATTTATTGAGTCAAAAAAGCGCATGTTGTTCTGTAGCTACTGGAGCCAAAAAGTTCGTAGTTCTACGGATTTTTCGTCGTACTAGGCAAGTCTGGCCTAGTTGTACAGTTTTCTATGGATAGCTGTCATCTTGTTTCACTAGTTAAATGCCGTAACTCTGGGAAAGATGTATTTTTAAAACTTGGCCAAAAAACTTGTTCAAATATTGCTCGATTAAAATGATCTTTATATTGGAGAATTAACTCTCAAACGTGGGTTTGTTCTAACGAAGTTCCAAATATGAGAGTTTTTTGTTTTGTTTGTTTGTTTTTTGTTTGTTTGTTTTTTGCTAGGAAAAGGATATTTAATCGATCAATATTTGAAGGACGATTTTTCTGGCCAAATTTTTTAAAAATACAATACCAATTTTTCCAGAGCACGGCAGTTTACTGGTTAAAGGTCAGTGGTTGAGTTTTAAAGCCGCCAAATTACTTTGCTTTCCAATGTATGGATACTGGGTAAATACTCGTAATTCCGTTGAAGTTTCTACTTCGAAGACTTCTCATTACAGTTGTTTTGATCTATTTTTTTTTCTTTCAAAGGACCATCTTATGTTTATTTAGTTAAGCAAGTGCGCATTTTTTGAGACGGATGGAAATTCAGAAGCTACCCAGGCTGCCGTCCATAGGGCTTTTCTTCTTACTGTACGCGGCTATTTGGTCTAGTGGTATGATACTTGCTTTCGGATCAGAATGTCCTGGGTTCGAGCATCTCTTGACTCATATTGAGGCCTTGGAAAAGGCTCTTTACTCAATTTTCTCACTGTACTCAGGTGTAAATGAGTACATGGCTGTTAACAGCATTGTCTCTGTCCGAAACAAAAGTGTAACATCGCTTAAGAGGCGTCATGTCACGTATACATGTTAAATGTTGCTGTTGGTCAGGTTCAAGTTACTGTATATCTATATCTTCATCATAATGTCTACTGTCTATCTATCTTGATTGGTCATCTTTGTCTCTCTCTCTCTCTCTCTCTCCTCTCTCTCTCTCTCTCTCTATATATTATATATAATATTATATATATATATATATATATATATATACATATATATAATATATACATCTTTCTTTCTTTCTTTTCCTCTACACCCAACAGTGATTGAGTAGCTTATCCGGTAAATATGCGGAATGGTACTTATGCGATAGATACCATCATCTCCAAAGGACGACATGCAATTGTTACTGTCCCCTCAACGTTACTCATTTTTAACAACTTGAGTTATTAACATAGAATATCGAATATCTCACAAGTTGATATGCCATCAAAGATCTTATCTCTGACAAACTGAAAGTAGAATATTTATGCTAAGTTTAAAGATCCTTTTAATAATTCTTCAAACCTATTACATTTCAACCGTGCAGATAAAAAGAGCACCGCGGGAATAATTTTGCAGACTTTAAAGGGTTCCCCTGGTTGTATTAAAAAATCTATAAAATTATATTATTTGACACCAAACCCAGGGATTGCCGGTCGAATCTGTAATGACCAAATTCTATTTTTTATCTATACCGCCATATTATATATATAATTAAATATATTATATATATATATATATATATAATATATATTTTTTAAAAATATTATATATTTAAAATTTTTATAAATTATATTATATTATTTTATATATATATATATATATAATATTTTTATATAATATAAACATGCTGTTTTTAGTGTTTTATTTATTATTTAAAAA